>NC_142385.1:4362500-4497500 GCF_059441005.1 Hippichthys cyanospilos
TCATACTGATGCTCCACTGGTTCTCTCATAGAAGTTCAGAGTTGAATGGTGTTTTTTTTTTTTTTTTTGCATCTTGTTAGGCTAACATTTATGCATCAGAAATGTTTTACGGTCTGTTTCTTTCTTATACCATGGCATGAAAGCATGAAGTGGTCAGTTAAAAATGCGGCATATTTTGCATATTTGGACATCTTCATGTACTCTAAAAGGGGCCTGACATTTATCGCCTTTGCTGATGTAGCAGCCTTGTTATCATATGGCAATTTACAAGCCATGATGTTTAAGGAGTGCTGTATTCCAATAGAATTTAAGTTGAAATTAAACATTTGAAATTTTTTCTGGGGAAACTTTTGCATATATTGTTTCTCCTGTCTAGTTTGCGAAATTATATCAGTATAAAGTTTTGCAATTACTCTCCCAGAAAATTCCTTTAGGAAATACACGCGCCAGTACAAACGCCAGGGTTCAGTGGTAGAATCATCATCTCCCAATTGAGAGGTTGTGGGTTCGACCCTCTACCAGTGTTACCATGTTGAAGCGTCCTTCAGCAAGACACTGAACCCCCAGTTAATCCTGATGCTGCGTCCTCAGTAGGTAAATGAGTTACCAGTGTAAAGGGTAAAGTACTTAAGGTAGAAAAGCGCTAAGTGTAGGTCCGTTTACCATTTACTCGGCACGGGACTAGATACAAATCCCACAAGACGAGATATCTCACGAGATTGAGCCCACGAGAACAAGATATGAAAGTTTTGCAAAATTTTCAAAATAAAAAACATATTTTATTGAGCAGGCTGCAATAAACTATTTAAAGTTTTTCCATATGCTGCAGCAACAAATGCAGCTGAGATCTCTCAGAGTAGATGAACATGAACAAAATAAAATATTGTTGTCATGTCTGGGCATGGCGGTGTGGAGTGCCAAGGTGCAAGAGGATGGATTGCAAGGAAGCCAGGAGGGGATGTGCTCAAAAATTGAGGATTTAATAATCAAATGAGGCAGGAACAAAAATTGACAAAAACTGGGCAAAGCATTGAAGTGTCGAGAACTTAACTAAATTTATGGGGAAGAGCGGCAGAGGAACTGAAGAACACAATGATCTGCTACAGCGAGGAAACGACGGCATGGAGGTGACCATTACAATAACCGACAAACTAGCTGTGACCAACCTACAGCTTATATACACACAACAGTAATTACAAAACAATGTGAAACAGCTGGGAGAGAGCAAGAGGCAGGGGAAGCTGATTGGATGACACACAAGGGGCAGGAACATGCATGCAAAAGGTGGACAAAATCAAAACTAACGGACAGGGAGGAGAGGCAGAGGCCGGGAGGAAACAATTCTAAGTGAATGGCTAAACAAACCAAAAATCTCCACAACAAAACCCACAACAGAAGAAAACCAAGGCAGAATGTCACAACTGTACTTTCTTATCACATGGAGTTTTAAGATAAGTTACGGTTGAGCTCTTTCATAGTTGAACATAAAAATAATTAATAATGTTTAAAGTACCAAACATGAAACAAATAAACATTAATGCAAATAGTAACTACAATGGTGGTTTTACTTCTGGGCACGGAATTAAGCCATCTGCGGTGAGGCAAACTAACATCTGTCTACTTTTTAATGGTCATGTTCTTTTTACGAAAAACAAGCATGTCCACATCGTTAGGGTCCAACTGTGCTCTTTGGGGAGTAACTCTGCTGTGAAAAAGGCACGCTCACTGCCAACTGATGTCGCCGGAATGAAAAGGTGCACATTTTCAATTGCAGCAAGCAAAGGAATCAGTCTTGATGGTAGCTACTTGCATCTTTCATGGCAACAATTACCTCTGCTTTGGTTTTCTTGTAAAGTTTTAGAAGAACTGTTTGACTAAAGTGATGTCATGATGGGATCTCAAGGGTGTGAATTAGCTGCGGAAATCCACTGCCTTCCACCATAAAAAATAGCTTCATAACGAGCGCAATGTACAGAGCAATATCCTATGTTATTTTGGTAGCTCTCGCACTTGATGCGTCCAGTTCATGTTAGCTGCGGTGTATGTCTGAATTTTTTTTTGCAGAGTTTCCAAACTGTCTTTGTTTTATCAGTCAATATGTTATCATCCTTTTCCTCAATTGGAAAAACCAAAGTTTTGCCACACAGACGATTTAAAAGTAATCTTACATTGTGTATTTCTCCCGTGTACTCTATTGAGCGTATACAATATACAATTGTCTAATTTTTGGTCAACCTCTCCCCCATTTCAGTCAAATAACTCGTCCTTGGAGAAGAAAGAAGCGTCACTAGAGATCACATCACAGAAAAAGTAAGCTGCACTTTTTTTCCTACTGCCTAATTGTATGGTGATACTAGTAGGTTATACTACGGTATATGCACAAAGTGTCTGTCAAGAATGGATGATTATGCGCATTGGACAATACCAAACTGGATTTAGATCCAATTTAAATTGTGTGTAATTGTAACTCTATTACTATCTATGACAATGGTTTTGAAATTAAATTAAAGTAAGTCTGGGATATTACTATTTTAAAGACTACACTGTAAAATGGATTAAAAAATCATTAAAGAATACGAATATAAAATCCAAACTTAATAACAGGCATAGGTAAAAGCAATTTCCATACACTTTTTCTTTGTAATTATTTAAAAGGCGTAGATTTGTCTCAGTCAAGTGAGCCTAATCTCATCCATCCCTCCATATTGCCGAGCCAAAGTAAATCTTTCTCAAAAACAATGAAAAACTGGGCGGAGAAAGAAGCCACCGAAACAGAAAGCTGGTCTACTGTTGTTGAGGAAGAGAAGCCCAAAACTGAGCACCTGTTAAAACAAACTCATTTTTCCTTTTGGGGTCAGCAGTTCATTTTCTGTATATAAACTTTCCTAATAATGTGTACTGTAGTTTTATACATGTTGGGCAAGACTCAGACACTTCACACTCACAAATTTCAGGTTCAAGAAATCAAATAAATAAATATCACTCTTTTGAAAATATTGACCCCCCCAACCCACCCCCGCGCTCCAAACAGTATTCATTTCCTATTGTACCATGTTATAACGATTGTTGTAAAGATTGCAATAATGAAATAAAAATGGGTGCGACTATGACTTGAAAATATTTTTAAAACTATTTGTTCTTAATAGGAGTGAAGAAAACCGGAAAAAGAATGAGAAGGTGGAGTCAAAAGTGAAAAGGCGTAAGATCTCCAAGGACGAACCGGATGTACAGGAGTCAGCAGTCTCAAAGAATATTATTGCCTATCAACGAAAAATCCTGGTAGCAATAACATTTTTTATTTCGAGCATTTCTGTTTTTGTCTGCAGATTTAATGTCATCTGTGTGTTATTCTGATTATTTTTTGTTCATTCCACAGAACTGTTTTGCAAGGAACTTTTACAACATGAGAATGCTAGCTCTGTTAGTTGCATTCGCCATAAACTTCATTCTTCTATTCTACAAGGTAATTGTGGACTTTGAGCATGTAAATTGAAAGGCAATCTTTCTTTTTATTGACTTTCAAAAACTTGAAATCTAATGAGGCTCGCAGTGGGTCTTGATAAGCAAGTGCAATCAATACAAAAATTAAATATCAGCAATATCCTCTCTCCGTCCTAACTTGTCCTAAGCTTTGAAATTTGTGAACATATACCAGTATTGAGAAACAAAAAACGCCAAATAAAATGGAGTCATGGCTTCACCTTATATTTAAATATGCCAAAGATAGAATTCATTCTATTTTGGGGACAGGTGGAATATCTCTTAATGTCATGGAAAGTAGATTAGATTAGAAAAAAAGACAAGACAGTACAACGTAGAATTGAAGCTGCAAGCATTAATCAGCTATCACAGCCCCCCCCCCCCCCTTTTTTTTTTTTTGCGGCCAGTCATGGTAATGATTACCAAACAGTGAAGACTCCAACTTCATCAAAGCCTCTATCCAACTGAAGGTGTGATGTTCTGTTCTATTCGCTGCTGGTTGGTGTGCCTATCATTGCTGCGCTGGTCTGTCCAAGTCCGGGGGCGGAGCCACCGGTTTCACACCTCAGTGCAATGAGTAATCTCCATACTATTTAAGTGCAGCTGAGACAGAACCACGACATCGGATTATTCCATGGAATTACTGCTAGATTCTCTGTACTGTATTGTTCCCTAAATTTTCCCACGTTACGCTCGTGATACTTTGGTGTTCTCTTTGTTGTTCCCTCAATTGCGTCTTATTCTGTTGCTACTTTGTTTATCTTGCGTGTATTATCTGGTGTAGTTTCTTTGTTGCTACTTTGGTGGATTACATCAATGTGATGCAGTGGCGGTCCGTGACTTTTACACGAACGCCTTGTGTGATGTCAGATTCTCAAATAAATACCCCTCATGCGCACACGTACGCATTACTGGGCTTACAGGCTATTTTTTTAAAATGTCAAACTAATAAATAATAAACTACATTGTGTAGCCATAGCTGACCCGGGGCAGACTGACAGAGGCGAGGCTGCAATATTGTACCTAGGGCCCCTCCGACCAGCCACTGGTGGCAAGGTGTCTTGCCCAAGGACACAACAGCACATGACTGACAGAGGGGGATTCGAACAGCTGACCCTAGAAGCCACGGCGTGATAATATGAATAAAACACCAGCATCTTTATGCTTCAGTTACCACCAGTTATCCTTGGGTGCATGCTTGCACCTGCAGCGCATCCCAATCAGGGGACTATTTAGGTGCGCCGAAAGCAGGAGGACGTTGCCAGATTATTGCTTTACGCAGACGTCCAGCGCACATGCAAGTCTCCTGTTCCTTGTTCCCTTGAATCCTAGATCTGAGTGTTTTTGTTGTTACTTTTACCTACCTTGCCTTTGCAGTTTTTTTGATAGCCCTTTTAGTTGGTACTTTGTATTTCTTGACAACGTCCTGTTGGTTCCGCCCCCGTATCTTATTAGTTACATGCTTTTTTGTATTGTCTCTTTGATTTGTACTTTAAATCTCATAAAAGTCGCCTTCAGCGTGTTCCAGGGCTCACTTTTTGTTTGTCTGGGTCACCGCCGCGACAGCTCGCTTCTTTGTTTGATACTCCCTTACTCTCAAGTGAAAGACAACATAATTTCTCAGCAATTCGCAGGTTTCAATCCGGTGATAACCGATGATTGCAATGACGAATGAAAATGAAATACGAAATGTACTGCTCCATCAGGCTTAGTCAATCATTCTCAAAGTTTTCTCGTACTTCTGTGATCGGTTGACAACATCTCCTCTGATAATACTGCTTTTAGAGTAATGATGTTACATATAAATAGATTGTAAAATATTTCTTAAATGGTTGACTTCCTTTTAAATATCAAAAGCATTTGAGAGAAAACATACATAGCCCTTTGTCCACCATATTATTTAAATTACTTCATCTTTGTAATCTTGTTGTTTGCAGCCTTTCTTTGATTAGAATGGCCCTTATTATTTTTATGTTGATTAAAATATAACCTATTAATTCTTGATATCATTCAATATTATTTACTAATTGTTATAAATGTATTATATTTAGGTTTCTACATCCTCAACAGCGGCTAAAGAAGTGATCTCAAACAAAGAACCAGACAGCACCATTGAGAGGGATTCACAGGGAGGTGACCCTGTGGTCGAAATAAAACACGGGGTAACAGATGACCTCCATGATCCCTCAAAGTTAGCTATGGTCCATTTTGTTTTAGAGGAGGGCACTGGATACATGGAGCCAACACTGCGGATCCTAGCCATTCTCCATACAGTCTTCTCTTTTTTCTGCATCATTGGATATTACTGTCTCAAGGTATGCAGTTTGTTGTTGTTTCAGAGTATTTCATATTATCCTCCTAATATCTTACTTATGGGGTTAATTCATTCAGCCATGCATTTTATTCATCATGCATGGTCAAGTTGTGTGGACAGCAATTATAGCACAGAAGCCCACTCTCTTGTAAGTTCGCCCAGATCTTCCAGGGAATCCAAGGTGTACCCAGGCCAGTTAGGGGACAACATTAATTTACATAGCTGGCCATGAACGAGGCCAGCAATGTCTTGGGATGCACTACAGTTTTAATTCACAAGTGGGGACAGGTGGATGATGGCTAAACTGTCATCCATACTACCAACCACATTATTGGAAAGTTTGGGAATGCACGAATTATAATTTAATCTTATATTATTTTGTGCCATGTGCTTCTGTTTGGACCGATGTCCACTAATGAAAATTCTTTGCCAATATGTATGGCCTCTTTATAAGAAGCACTTTGAAGCCTTCTCTACCCAGCACTGTGTACAGGTGAATGTATCCTGTTAGGGGATACCTATAGTTATCTGAAGGCAAATGTATATGGTTTATCAAGACAAACCGCTTCCAATTTGTATTGTACCGTATTTGTATTTAATCAAGTTTAAAAGAGTTATTTTGTCGAGAAACCGTGTTTCAAGCTTGCTTTAATACAACCACATTCAATTGCAGTTTTTCTTGATAAACTGAATATTCTTCCGAACACCACCTGTGCACTTTGAGGTACTGTTAGAAGAATGGCCTGCAAATTAGATAATTGTTTAGCATGCCCTCTCACAGTTGGAGAAGTCATGGGTCCAAATCTGAACACGGCAAGGCACACATGAACAAACTACTCGGGGTGGCAATGTCTCACGATTCGAATCGATTTTGGGGTCTTTGCTTCAACCTATAGAAGTTCAAAGAATATCCCCGAAGTAGTTTGCAGCTTTTAATGCACATCTTGGCATCAACATCATCGGAGTCAGACTAAAAATGAAGGACGTAACTCAAGTCAGCCACATTCTTTGACATAAAACCTTCACAGCAGGTGTAAAAACTTAAATTAGCCGACAATTTGACAGCACTTACCTCAAAACAGTGCTTCTTAATTATATTTTGCCACCCCCCAAGTAAATAAGAATATTATCTATAAAAAGATAGATAAATTCTTATTTTAATGCAATTACATTTTCACATGACAAAAACAAATCTATTTGAGAAGCACGGCCTTAAACTAACATCATACGTCACTTTAGCTTTCAAATATCACCTTAACAATTTAAGAAACAACATTATCCATATAGCGTTGCCCCTGTAGGAGTTTCATACAAGTCTTGCTGTACATGGATACTTGCTAGCTCACCATACTTCCTGTTTACACAGCTTGTGGCAAAATAAAAGCATAGCTTCAAAACAAGAGAATAAAGTAAGTGAAACTTGCCTGAAAGGCAGAACAAAAACATTTAAACTCGCGGCCATGTGAAAGTGAAAAGACTACTTTCCACCAATGCAAGCCTGACATCCTTGAACGGGCCGCGTGGTGACGTCATTGAACATCGCATACTAAGGAAGTGTATCAATTTCTGATTTACAGTATTTTAGTATCGATTTAACGAGCTTTTATATTGATTGAAATCGTAGTAAATGAGAATCGGAAATGTGATGAAATCGATTTTCTTTTTTTGGCACACCTCTACAAGCTACCACGCACACAAGACAAGACAAGCTGAAAAGTTAAGAAGACAGGCACCAATGTTTATAATTGTAACCATCAACATCAAAACTTCTGCATGTTTACAAAAGAAGATAAAATACAAAACGATGTATGCAAACTCCAAATTACAAACACATTACAGTGGGCCCCGTGTTACGAGATTATACCATTCGGTGATTAGGCTCGTAAGGCGAATTCACCGTATGGCAGGGAATCCAAACCTATGTTAATAAGCTAATGCGCATGTATACAATCAGAAAACATCATAAATAAAAATTATAGAAAGGATTTATTTACCTTTGACTGGCACTTGTTATGCCCATATTCCCTAGTAAGGGTAGCCTAGGCTAGGCTAGCTTCGTATTTCTGATTATCTCCTGCTATCGTTTCCGTATAAATCATCTTCTTACTTCTCTCTTTAACATCACTAGCAATCTTGGGACCCATGGCTAACCCATTCAAGTTTGAATTAAGTAGTAAAATGCACTATAAATACGGTTTTGTAACCACTCACGATAGAACAAAGCTTTACCTGTCCGCCATTTTGAAACGAGTGAAGCCGACCAATAACAGACCTGCATCTCCGTGAGGAGATGCCGACCAATAGCAGACCAGCATTGTAGTGACGCTTTGCATTGAGGCATTGACGACAACAGAAAATAAGTGTAATTACCTAAACACACCTGCAGATGTAGACGAAACAACACAAGTACAGCCAAGCCCAAACAAGTGTCATGACAATTGTTTTTGTCGCAAAACCGGAAAAATACCATAAAGAGGGGAAGAATAAAACTCAGTATTCCACATCACAACATGAAAAAAACGTAAGCCTCCCTGGCTTACTGAGCTGTAACACGGGGGTCCACTGCACTCACATATATATACATGTAAATGAATAAAAATTGTGTCTGTACTGTACTAAATATTTTACAATTGTGGCTCATAAATTAACAAAATGGCAGGCGATTCATGCTTTGTTCATACACCCAATTTAGCGGCTCACCTGAAAAAGTTTATTTGCTTATCTTGTTTGTCAGAAATGTACGGACTTATTTTAATGTTTTTCATTCCAGCAAACTGTTTTTTTTTTTTTTTTACATAATATTTTGGTCCTGCTATTTTTTGTGAAATGACAATCTTATCTACCTTAATTTATTATTATTGTTTCATCATATTTTACCAGATTAAAGCTATATAATTTATAGCTAACTTCAAGTATGAACAGTTGTCCACATGCTATGTTTGTGTAAAAAAATTGTTTCTTATGAATCAAAACTTAAATGTTAAAAAAATTACACCGTCTCTCTTTGTTATTCTGTCTTTCAAAGCCGACTGAAGTAGTATGATGTACAAGTTTGAAACCGAGTCGTTTTGAATTAAAAAATCTTTTTGAATCCAAAATCGATCATGAATTGAACGGAGACCTCAAAATTAGAATCGAACTGAATCGTGAGAGTCAAAAATTCCCACCCTTCACACACACCCATGCACAAACATTCACAGGTTCATGTTTGCCATCTTAAAAAATATTAATGATCACATATTTCTACACTGAACTTGGCATCTAAGGTTAGAATTGTCCTTTTGGTGTGCTTGTGTGTGACTGGACATGTATTGCGCATATTGCTGACTTAGGTTCCATTGGTGATATTTAAGCGTGAAAAGGATGTAGCCAGGAAGTTGGAGTTTGATGGCCTTTACATAACAGAGCAGCCATCTGAGGATGACATCAAAGGACAGTGGGACAGACTGGTTATTAACACACAGTAAGTAGACATATTTTCTTTATAAAATAAAATAACTCAACAAGAATACCCATCCCTCACTCTACCCCAGTTTAAGAAAAGAAGGAAGACGAGAGTACTTCAGGGTCGCCAGACCTCGGAGTGAGACATTGGGGGGTTGCAGAATGATATTTGAATATTTGAATGACATGTTAATTTCATGTCAGGGAGTGCACACTCAGTGATGTTGCAATGTGTCCCTTTGCCCAAAATAGGGAGCAACGGCCCTACAATTATATGTTCTTCGTGGCCACACTCGTCTGAACATGGTTTTGTCCAGCTTCACATGAAACTTCATACAACTGCAATGTATATATTGATAACACATTGTAAAAGGGGTGGCACAGATGCAGACTGGTTAGGACGTCTGCCTCACAGTTCAGAGGTCCCGGGTTTGCTTCTTGCTCGGGACGTCTTGTGTGGAGTTTGTATGCCTGTGTTTTTTTTTTTGTTGTTTTTTGTTTTTCTGGGTTCTTCGGTTTTCTCTTACATTCCCAAAACATGTATGGTGTGTATATTGGACACTCCAGTTTGTCCTTAGGTGTGTTTGTGTGAATGGTTGCTTTGAAATGGCAACTAGTTTGCTGCCCAAAAAATGCCAGGAAAAGCTCCAGCACGCCTGTGGCCCTTGGGAGGGGAAGCGGTTTGAAAAATGAATGGATTGGTGGATGGATGAATAGTTTTTAATGACAATTTAAAGTTGCAGTGAAATATATATTTTTTTTGATATAAAACAGCATTTGACACTGGACTAATATAAGGAAAATGAGGGCTTTTCAAATTTTATATCATCTTACATTTTATTTCTTCTAGCAGACATTAGATTGTGTCTTTGTACTGTCAACAAAGTTCAAATCTGTCCAGATAATGCTTATTCTTTTTGTCCCTCTTCACTATTTTGGCCATCATTGTTGTTGCTCTTTGCTCTATGTCTTCCTGCCTCCTCTTTATCGATGTCCAAATTAATAGTATGGCTCTTCCAGAAGACAATTTGCAGGGTACTCCTCATGTAGCCTCCATAAAATACACAAACCATGAACACGCTTAAAAGCTTGTGCACAAAATTAACTGTCTGCGTCCTCCAAACACCAACAATGGCGACCATGTGACATCAGTTACAGCACGAATGTCCAAATCTATGCAGACTTTGAATCCAGTCCACGAATTTGGCCTTCAGTAGGAAAAACACGCTGTCAACTAATCACGTTTAGATTGAAGATCATCCAATCATCCATTCTCCATAGCCATTTATTCTCACTAGGGTCCTGCTGGTGTCAATCCCAGCTGTCTTCAGGCGGTAGGCGAGTGACACCCTGATCTAGTTGATAGTTAATTGCAGGGCATAAACAAGCATTCACACACCCAATCGGAGCCAAGGACAATTTAGAGTGATTAATACACCTGCTATGCATTATTTTGGAGTGCCGGAGGAAGCTGGCGTGACCGGAAAATACCCACGCAGGCTCTGGGTTAACATGCAAATTCCACAGAAGAAGGCCAGAACAAGCTGGAATCAAACAAGGGACTCTGAATTGTGAGGCGAATGTGCTAACCGCTCTTCCACCAAGCTACCCTTGAAGATACCCTTGAAATCATTTAATTGTCATTGAGTCTTTTTTTTTGTATTTATTTATTGGCACTTCATTTTTCCTCTCAAAACTGTGTAGCACTTCTCCCATAGGCTTCTGCCATGTCTTGTCATATTTCTGATGCACAAGCATAAGAGTTACAAACATTATCATTCCAGTGTAAACAGGAGCATTGCAGGTAAAGCAATGTCATATCTAATCCACACAGCAAAATCCTGAAGTTCAGGCACTTTTCACCCAAAAAGCAAACTTTCTTTATTTGGCAGCGCAGCGCACAAGATTAAGCATCTAAAAAGGAAACATGTTGTGGCTATTGCCTTAATTTTGACTTTTCTTACCTAAGGACAGTCGTTTCTGGATGGCAGTTATCATTAGAATGCACAGGATAACTAAATGTGATGTGTTGCGAGCTTGGTATTGACACAAATACAGCGTAATATAGGATTTACTAGAGATTCTAGAGGCATTAGTCAGTGAACGTACGTAGGTTTATTACTAGTAGGTTTACCAATTCACAGCCATTGCAACAATAGATGTCAAGCTTCCATTTAACTGGATAGCTATGAGTCAAAAATCAATTTTAACTGGCCTGGCTGTGATTCCATAAAACCCTTATCCCACTGAGCGGCGAATGTTGGTAAGTGTCGGCAAGGGCAGTTGTTGTTTTGCTCTCATCAGGGTTTATTCAAAGTCGCCAACATTCACCAAAAGAACAGTTTTTTTTTTTTTTTTCAGCTCTTGTTACAAGTAAACTGAAGTTATATGGGTAAAGCATTGTCACAGCAATCCACACAGTAAACTCTATCCATCCATGAGCTTCCACTTTACCAATCCTGTTGAGAGGGGTTGTACTCTCTTCTACCCTGGAATTGTTCACCTCAGGAGACGGGGACAGCAGCTTGAACGGGGAAGCCCATTCTTCCCTCTCCCAGTCACTTCGTCCAGCTCCTCCGGGAGCATCCTCAGGCTTTCCCAGGCCAGCCAAGAGACATAGTCTCTCCAGCGTGTCCTGGGTCAATCATGGGGCCCGCTCCCGGATGGATAAGACCGGAACACCTCCCCCAGGGAGGCATCCGGGATGCATCTTAACCAGATGCCCAAGCCATCTCAACTTCTCATCTCAACACGGAGGAGCAGCGGTTCGACATTGAGTCCAGGCACCCTGCTGAGCAAACTCGTTTCGGCCGCTTATATGCGGGATCTCATTCTTTCGGTCACAACCCACGGCTGGTGACCATAGGTGAGGGCAGGAACGTAGATGAAATGGTAAATAGAGAGCTTCGCCTTTCAGCTCAGTTGGTGCTAATCTTCATCACAGCTGCTTCACATTTGGCTGCGAATCGCTCTAGCGAGAGTTGGAGGTCAATGTCTGAAGAATCCAACAGCACCACATCATCCGCAAATAGCAGAGATGCAATGCTGAGACCCCCAAACTGGACCCGCTCAACACTTCGGCTGCACCTAGAAACAGAATCTGTGACAAAGAGCACCCTTGGCAGAGTCCACCTCTCACTGGAAACACATGAACGGCCACAACTCTGGTCAACTGCCTCGACAACGGAAGCGTGGAACATGTTCCTCTCTGACTCAATGTCCCGAGCACTGTAGTGATAACTGTCAGCATTGGATGATAGTCTTTCCACACTTATTACATAGATATTACCAACATGCAATTCAGAGTAAGGAATGGAAATCATAGTCTTTCCACACTTATTACATAGATATTACCAACATGCAATTCAGAGTAAGGAATGGAAATCAATCTTTCATATGACACCACCCATATTTACATAGACATAGCACACAATATTCTGTCGGCCTTGAAAGATGAGTGAAAATGCTAAATATACTGGTCCTTTAGACTCTAAAGTTTAGAGGTTACCTTTTCCCATAACGCTGGGCACTAAAAGAGTTAACACAAAGAGCACATAAAATTTATGAACACAAAGAGCATGTAACCCAGGGGTCTCAAACTCCAGTCCTCGAGGTCCGCAATCCTGCATGTTTTTGATGCTTCTGTCATTAACTCACCTGAATCAAATTACTAGCTCATCAGCAAGCTCTGCAGGAGCTTGAAAATTTGAATCAGGTGTGTTTAAGAGAGTAGTATGGAAAACATGCAGGTTTGCGGCCCTCAAGGACTGGAGTTTGAGACCCCTGATGTAACCAGTAAGGGCAGATTTTAATGTCAAAGTACCAATATAAGTACGGCCGATAACTTCGACAGAATAGTATCAACAAAAGTGGCATTAGAAAAGCCAATGCGAGTGAAACATAAAAATAGAAACCCACAGGAGTAGGCAGAACCAATAGGAGGACAACGCCTGATGTAACATTCACAAAGAAGCAAGTAAAACAGAGAAGTTGTAACTTGGAAATATACAAAGTAGTAGTACAAAGATAAAGTACAAGAAAATTTGAACCCCCCCACCCCTCCAGGCGAGAAACCCAGAAGCTAGGCACACACACACAAAGAGACACGTCAAGTGCTGTCAAACCCCTCTGAATAAGGCAAATGGAGATCACCGAAATTGCACCTCTCAAGAAAGAAGTCAAAAACTTTGACTTAATGAGAAGACATGAAATATGTTTTTTGACAAATAACATACACATATAATTTATTTTCCTAAGCCATGCAGAGCGGCAACATGAGAATGAAATGGCTGTATGCAGCTTCTGAACAGTGGTTTGCCAAACCCTGATTTGGATAAACTCTGACGAGATCAAAGGAACCGCTACCTTCACAGACACTTGTCAAGGTCCACCCCTCCATGGGCAAGAGGTTTTGCCAAAAATACAATATTTGTAAGCTTGTGGTTGACGTCGAAGCAGGAAAACTACACGTGCAACCATGTGTTCAAAATGTGTTCTTCCCAATATTATGGGGCCCACTCCCAATAATTTTGTCGGTCACATCAGTAGGTGAGTGTTACTACCAATATACTGTATTTTACTTTGCTTTTTAAGTGGTAGGTAGAGACGCTCTTGGCTCTAGAATGCTGGGATTCCATTTTCATCCATAGCGCAGAACATTTCTTAATGTTCATCATATAGACTGAAGAAAAGTTGAAAGATTGAAAGATCCATGTATCTTGCATGAAGACTAATGTGTTTGAAGATATTTATTTATACTACTACTTGCAGCATTTTCAGTAAATGCAAAGTTCAGTAAATAGTGTAAAGAAACATGGCAAGAGGGGGCATCCTCGTGGGTTTTTTTTATTTTATTTTTTTGTGTGAAAAGTTGACAAATTCAAGGAACATTCGCTGAGATGATGGTTCTCGTTAGCTAAACATTTCCCCTATAATTTCTAGATCTTTCCCAAACAACTACTGGGATAAGTTTGTGAAGCGAAAAGTAAGTGTCTGACAGTTTCATTTGAAAATATACAATTCAGATGTATCTGTGAAATGTGTCAATCGAATTTTTCTCTTTTCCAAAGGTGATGGATAAATATGGAGAATTTTATGGTCATGGCAGGATCAGTGAACTACTGGGATTGGACAAGGCTGCTCTGGACTTCAGTGATGCTCATAAAAAAAGGAAGCCCAGAAAAGATAGCTACTTGGCTGCTTTGTAAGTACACTGCACTGGTAAATGAGACTGCATATAGAGGACTTCCTAGGGCACTATCCAAGTGTGTCAAAAAAGAAAAACAAAAATTTGTTCCTATGACTTAAATTCGGAATGTGTATAGAGTTCGTATAAGGTATCAAACAATAATGGTAACTTTGCCTCTTTAAAGACGGGCATTCATTCAGGAGCTGTTCAATAAAAAGAATAATTCAAAAGACTGTCATTTTTAGTGTTTTCTTTTTTAAGTTTGCATGTTTTGAAACTTTTTTCTTCATAAAATAAATATAAACACTGGAATAAGTGATACACTCTAATTCTCGTCATACGTATTCATTAGACGTGTTGGTATTTGTGCAGAACATTGCTTCATTTTGACATTGAAAAGTCAAAAAATAAACATTCCATCTTACTTTAGACATAACTCGGCTGACAGGCAGCTGTTCCCAGTGCTCCTGACCCTCAGCAAATCACCTCACATGGCAAGAATGTAGGGCCCATGTATGTGGTTTCTGTGGATATTTGTGCATTGCCAGGGGATGACTCCAGGGAAAGTGTCCTTCAGTTAATGTACCAAGTGTATCATGCCGATGCTTTGAAGTCAGCCCTGTTCATATCAGTACAGGCCACTTGGCGCAAGGGGAGTGAGGGTTGTAACGTTCTGCAGGATTTCTACCTCTAGGGGTAAAGTCCAGAGAACAGATGTTTTGGGAACAGGCTGACAAACAATGTAGTCATTCTTGAAGAACATAGTGCTAGTGAAACTGATGAAGGACGATAACATCGTTGGTGGTCTAACAGAAGCCCATTCTGATTTTACTTTGTCAACAGGATGAACTCCATAGATGTCAAATACCAAACCTGGAAGCTGGGAGTGGTGTTCACTGACAATGTAAGCATGCATAAAGTGTGACTTGACAACTAAGTCAAGCGCCACCATCTCTTCAGTGAAAGTCACCTCATGATGTCAGGTTTAGCCCAATCTAGATTAACAAAGAACCAACTGCTGAGGGAACGCTATACATGCACCAAAATATTATCAAATTATTACCAAACTATTATCCACCTATCCTTCCAATATCACCACCACTTGTCCTCAGAAGGGTTGTGGTCATGCTGGAATGTATCCCAAATGTCTTCAGGCAGTAAACTGGTGATTCACCCTGAGCTGGTTACCAGCCAGTCACGGAGCACACAGGGACAAACAACCATTCACACTCACAAACGCACCTCAGGACAATTTGGAGTGTCCGCCATGCAAGTTTGTTGGAATGTGGGAGTAAGCCGGAGTAGCTAAGAAAACCCGCAAGGGCACTGGAAAAACATGCAATTTCTGCACAGGCAGGCCCGGAGCCATAAACGACACCCAGGCCTCTCTGTGAGGCAGATGTGCTAACCAGTTTGCCATCATATCCTCCACCCAAATTTTCATGAACTTTAAATATTACTGATATTTACTTGCAAAATTTATTCATTTAATGTGGATTTTGGGCCTATTTAGTTAAACTCAAAGCTCTATGGTTAGATTGAATGAATGGCAATGGGTAGCTTTAAAGGTCAACAGGTAACCTCTGCTATTTAGTTGAAAAAAAAAAACCTTCTCGTCCAGTCACTACCTCCCTGGCATAGAGAGATGAACAAACATACATCATGTAACATTTCCTACATAGATATTTTAAGAGATTGATATTACATTACATGAGAAGACTACATAGAAGATATGAAACAATCCTGCATGCACAGAGGGCTAAAATGAACATAAACATGAATTATCCCGCCTTTGAGTAGTTTTGTGTTTTATTCCCCTGGCAGGGTCACCTATGGCAAACAGGTCCAAGGTGATGAGTAATAACAATGATATACATGTGGAGGCAGACCTAGAGGTCAGGCTTTAATGGCATGTGCCACCGATGAGCTCTCTTGTATTTATTGGTAATACAAAAACCAGCAGAGTGGAAGTGTTTTGAGCAGTAGAATTTGCTCTAATTCAGCCAAATGTGTCAAACCTTAGCAGATGGATGACTTTAAACATACTGCAAAAGCAACGGACGATTTTTTTTAAGTCGACGAAATGGAACGCTTTGCAAGAGACAAAACAATCACCTGTCCTGAATTTGAATGAACATATTTAACTTGCTGAATTTATAACTAAAAAGAAGACACAGAACACAAGGTAATAAAATATTATTTGATTTTGTTTTATGTCCATGTGTCCTATTAATTTGGTTCCCTTAAAAAGTAGAAGTATAAACGTGTTTGAATTTTTACAATGTTCAACTGATTTTAATGCAAAGACCATGAAAATCACAGATTCTGCACTTTAAGCACATAAAGGCCAGTGTGGGGGTATACACAGCTTGACTGTTGAAAATGGTGTCAAAATCCAAATATTTATAGACCTGACCATATATTTCAGTTTCTTATCTCCACAAACATGCTACCGTTCTTCTTCTTGTTTTGGCTTTTTTAATCTTGATGCTAAAATATCTTATCCAGCCAACCAAACAAGTTGTCGTGCAGGTCTTCTCCTAACTCTGTCACCACAGTATTTTCTCATTTGTTTCTTTATCACAATGCAGTCGTTCCTGTATCTAGCCTGGTATATGACGATGTCTGTCCTGGGTCACTACAACAACTTTTTCTTTGCTGCACATCTGCTTGACGTTGCAATGGGTTTTAAGACACTGCGAACCATCCTGTCCTCAGTGACACACAATGGAAAACAGGTCTGCTGCTTTGGACCTCTAAGGCCTTGTCTACATGTAACCGGCTTATTTAAACCCGCATAGTCTCACCCTCGTCATTGTTGTTTATTTATTTAAAGAAATCGCATCTATATGAATCCAGCACAGTGTGGTTTCCTTCGCTTACAAGAATGATGAGTCGCTGGGCGGCAGTAGTGTCTCCAAATTCTGTCCAATCAGAAAGAATTTCCGCCTCTAATGTGTTCATTGAGAAAGAACTTCCACCTCTGACGTCACCAATATCTGCATTTTTGGTGGGAATAAGTAGCGCAATGATGCAATTCTCCGGTTTAAGCAGGTTACACACATCCACAAAAATGGAGGCTTGGGAAAATCTCCACTTTGACCAGGGGTTTTGAAAGACTCAATTTTGATTAAAAAAAAAAAAAAAGAGCCCGGTCACGTACAGGAAATAGGCTGAAACGGAGATATTTTCTGCCAGTTTGCAGGAATCCCCGGCTACGTATAGACAAGGCCTAAAACTGCACTATAAAACTGCACGCTATGCAGTACGAGATAGCAATCTTATTATACAAATAAATCATGCTATGTTTGTTACCATGTGGATTGACCCAGAAGACTACTTTATTTATAATAGTTGCTTTGTCTCCTTCATGTATTTCCTTCTAGTTGGTGTTAACAGTTGGGCTGTTAGCAGTGGTGGTGTATCTGTACACGGTAGTAGCCTTTAACTTCTTCAGAAAATTCTACAACAAGAGTGAAGATGGGGAGCTACCTGACATGAAATGTGATGACATGTTGACAGTGAGTATCTGGAAGGATTTTACTTGGGACATTTTACCATTCAGAAATCTAGTAGATTAGACTACCAAAAACTCACATGATTCTCTATGTAGCCTCTTCTAATGCTCTTAAGTCAAAAAAATGTGGTGCGGAAGAGTTGGTAAGAAAACTGTTATTTCACATGGTGTCTCTTTTGCTGTTTTTTTCTCATCACTCTTCACATTTGCTCACTGTAACTATGACGGGCAAAGTAACGTGAGTTTAGTGTGTCTTTTGCCATTTATGGGTTGAAAGTCATGGGAATTAGGTTTTAGAGGGTTCTCCCTTGGGCACTGGCTTTTGTCTAAGCTTTCTGTCTTTTGTATTTACTAAAAAATAGTACATTAGGCATTGCAATCAAACCTGAACCCAGATTCTAAAAGAATAATCTCATTTGTCAAATGTAGTTGTACACATATCTCCCTACCAACAGTGGATACAAAAATTGTGCAGACACTCAATCTTAAAAGTCAGGTTTTAGTTATATAACAAAATTAGATGAATACAGATTACGATACAAGATAGATTAAATACAATTAATGTGAATTGTAAACCTGCATTATTCAGTTGTAATTCATAACATCACAATCTTTTCAAGGGAAGTAAAACAAAACTGAGAAAATTGTTCTCACCCTCCTTAGGTGTAGTGTGTGTTCAGAATAAGCAAATCACAGTCAAACTCATTTTAAATTTTCATTCTATTTTGTGAATTGGTTAAAATATAAACACATAAATAGATAAGAATTTGTACATGTGCACAGTAAGTTCTGATAAGCTTCACAATGAAGATCAAATTTCAGTTTGGCTCAGCTGCACCCGGTTTCCATTCATCATCCTTGAGATGTTTGTACAGCTTAATAGAAGTCCACTGGGTGCAAATTCAGTTGATTGTACATAATTTTGAAAGACACACACTTCCCTTTATATGGTCTCACAGTTGACAGTGCATGTTGAAGCTCAACCCAAGCATGAAGTCAAAGGAATTGTCTGTAAACCTTTGAGGCAGCGTTGCCTCAAGGCAGAGACCCAAGGAAAGGAGCAGAAAAAAATAGGTCTACTTTCAAAGTCGCAGTACACATAGGGCCATTCATTTGTAAATGGAAAATAATGACGGACAGATACTGCACCAATGTTGCATGAAAATGTCCTTCATAGTCCAATTGACCTTAGTCCAGCGTGATGGTGCACATCTTTCAGTAGCAAAGCAATAACAAACACACAGCTAAAAGAATGGGTCAGCAATATTCTGAACACTGAATATCCTTGAGTGGCGCAACCCCGAAATAGATGTTTCAAGCCCAGGACGTTATTTTCTACAGGAGTTGACAATGTAATTGCTGCTAAAGGTGCTTTCACAAAGTATTTTGCGATGCATGACTAAAACCTTTCATTACTTTTGGTTGCACTTTAACATTAGATTGTTTTTCTTTTATATTTTGCCTTTTTTTGTTTTTCTTACCACTCTGTGGGCTTTTTGTTAAATTAATCTTTTGGACAGCCTATTTCCTCCCAGCCTTTTGGGGTTCAGTTATCGTGTAGTTTCCATGTTAAAATCATGACTGAATAAATGTTCTAAAAAAAAAAAAAAAAAAAAAATCTCTCATAAGCACAGTGGCCTTCATCATTTGTAAAAAGAAGCAGTGACAGAAAGATAATTCACTAATGTTTAGAAACATGCTGGGTAAAAAAAATCTGCATGTTCTGAAACCTATTCTAGGGTAATGTTTCACATCTTTCAGTAGCACAGTCATTGGAAACACAAAGGCAGGATACAGAAAATAATGGATTCAGGAACATTCTAAACACTGAAAATATCTTTGAGTAGCCCAGACTTAGCCATTATATAGGTGTTTTAAGCCCGTCAACAAAGTGTTCCGCAAAGGTGGCGGAAAACCTTTTGTTTTGTTGTTATTGGGTGTGGACAGTATACTTTATGACAGTATACTTTATGTTGTATGTTAAATCTATTTGTTTCAAGGCTGTAACAATTTATAACACTACTTTATAACTCAATGAACACGATAGATTGACCTCTTTCTGGTTTGACAAAGTGAAGTAAATTTTGTCAGAAACCAATCCACCCAAGTGCACAGAGGCAGTTAATTAAAACTACAGTTCACAAGTTGGTTGGAAACGGCAAACAAATCGAAAGGCCCTGTATCACTTACACTTGTTTTTTTAGGAGATCAACAACGAGGTCGATATTAAACCCACTCAAAGCAATCAATGCCCAATGCCTTTTTCATGTTGACTATCTGTTTAAGTTACTGCACATCTGCTTGAGGTGTTTTGTTCCCACATAAATGTATAGTTACTACACACTACATTACTACACTGAAATGATGAAATAAAAATGTTATTAAATATGTCGATCATTGTCATCTTATTCATGTATTTGTCAGGTAAGAAATAAAGGGAGATAGTTATTAGTTTCATAGTCTACTCATGCAGCAGAAGCATATTTTAAATCTGGGCTGCACAATTCACAGAAAATATGTCAATATATCATGTCAATATGTGATGGCAAACGATAATTTAATTTATGTGTGGATCTGTATGCTTTAATCTAATTTTTATGAGTCAGATGCAATGTTAAGTGCAATGTTAAGTGTGCATCATCATCAAAAAGCAGAACAGTATCTTGAGCATTATTAATACCAATAATCAATAAGATACAATGAGCTTTACCATATGAAAACTCGAGCATTACTAATACCAATAATCAATAAGATACAATGAGCTTTACCATTGTAATTTACAACACTAATGTTACATGTTTTTGCAGTATCGGGCAGCCCTTTAATGATATTGTTATTATGTATCAAATCTTTGAGTAAAACTGAAGTATCATTTTAGTATACCAAGGCTGGGCTGAGTGTCCTATTTATTGAAAACCAAAATGCATGTATAATTGTCAAATACACATATGCAAAATGTGTTGAGCTTTCCTTGATGTTGAGGCCCCCAATAAGAGTGATTGTTTCCCCCAAAAAATAAAAACACTGATTTCTGGAAGGCCTTTGCACAGCTTGGTGCACGATGTCTAACAAGTGACAATTGCTATCACAGTATATAGCACATACCTCAGTTTTTGTACAAGTATTAAATTTGTGAATGCGTTTCCTTAACTTAAAGAGAGCTGTGCAACTTTTGTTTTCACACTGTAATGATGTTATCATACTTTTGATGACCTCAAAATTAAAAGGGTGTTTAAGCCATATACTGTACTGCAATACTTACAGGGTAGAATTGGATAAAGAATGAAATACAGCTGGAATTGCTGCCAGTCCATGTGAAAAAAAAGTACTATATAAGGGCCTGACAGCCGATGGCTCGTGTGTATGTGCGTGTGTGTCTGTGTGTTTTGTAATAGTGGGAGGGGGGGCCTTCTGTCACCCGGAAATTTCACAACTAATCCCCTATATTCAGCCACCCACAACATTCCATAGAGCTCTATTTATTCCTATTAAGGATTTGTAGAGGCATCCATTGCTTCTACTACAAAAAGGTGACAGAGATTTAGTGGCACAAAATGATGGACAGTAGAAAGTTTTCCCTCCTTACTGCCCGTTTTGAGAATTAATGCCTTGGAATGACACAGGACAAGAAAGACCTGTGTTGATCTTGTTGGCATCATTTTACTTGGCTCACGTGTCTTTCAGGCATTATCGTGGGCATGTGTGCTTGTGTCCCTGGAAAAAGACACATTTTCATTATTTAGTTTAACCCTTATGTGATATACTATATGGTCTGTGTATGGCACTCTTGTGCATCATCAGAGGAGCCAAAAAGGACCTACATACCACAACAAAGTTGAAAAACTTATCCGTCCATCCATTTTATGAAGCCGCTTCTCACTGGGGTCGCTGGCTTGCTGGGGCATATCCCAGATGACTACAGGCATTAGGCGGGGGGACACCCTGAACTGGTTGTTAGCCAATTGCAGAGCACGCAGAGCCGGACAACCATTTACACAGCCAATCACACCAAAGGACAATTTAGAGTGTCCAATACACCTTCCATACATGATTTTGGAAAGTGGGAGGAAGCTGGAGTGCCCAAGAAATCCCACATAGGCTCTGGAAGAACATGCACAAACTCCACACAGGAAGGCCGGAGCCACTTGGATTCGAACTCGGATCTCTGAACTGTGAGGCGGACAGACGTGTGTACTACTGAGCTGCCCTAAGTTCAAAATATTAAAAGTTTTAAAAAAGATCAAATGTAATGTATCCTCTCTAAATTTTGCAATTTCTATGGTTTTTGCACAACATGGTCGAGGTCCCATCCCCAGTACCTAAGTTAAATGTTGATAAAAAGTGAGTTAAGAAATTTAGGCCACTTATCCTTTCCCATGTCCATCAACAGTTTAGTGCAGAATTGGCCAATCTGCAGCTCAAAAGTCACATGCAACTCTTTGTTCTGTTTGATGTGGCTTTCTGAGCTCACAGCATTCGTTATGATGTCAGAAAGTGTTTCCAATAGGAGAAGGGTAGGTGAGCAATTTACTGCTATTTTGAAGGCGTCAAGTTACATTTATTTCACAGAGAACCGTCACAATTTCACAACGCCATCCTCTGACTAAAGCTCGCAGGAGGGTTAGGAGAAATTCAAAACCCTTTTGGGTAAAAATAAGAAACCTTGAGAAGGGACCACATCTGGGAGGAAACCCCCTTCCGGGCTCAACAGGCTACAAAAGTGACTGAGTGCTTGGATAACACATTGTGCCATATTTAACATTAAGTGTTCATTAGGAAGAGAAGATGACATCAGGAGACAGCTTTTGGTAGGATCCTTCTCACAATCAGGCTAGGTTGGGCCATCGCCACCGCAGTGCCTCCTCAGAGTGTGCCACATTTGCGTTTGGTGATTCTGTTTTGGGGGGTCGGCTGGTGGGTCTGGCACTTTTCCTGATTGTTGTGGTCTAGCCTAATTACCTTACGGGACCCAGCTGCTTGTGTACATACCAGCTTCGCGCTTTTTGGAATCCTCCTATCCACAGGCTTGGCCAGGCATATCAAGCCAGGTGTGGCTGGTTGGCTCATGAGCAAAAGATTAGTTTAGTCTCGCGTTTTTGCGTCGCAGGCACACGGTCATTTGTTTCCCTACCCCAAGGATACGTGAAAGGCGTTTTTTTTTTCAAGAACTCAGTGTAGACAAGCCGCCTTTATGCGTGAAAACAGTGTTCATTCGAGACAGTTTCTTTTAGACGTGTTTTCTGTTTGAGTGACATTCTGTTCGTATTTTTTCCTCCCAGTCGATACAGCTGTTTTTATTGTTCAGTTTTTATTGTTATTGTTCAGCCAACGTGCATTTGGGTCCACTCCATTCATCAGCATGCCTTGGCAGACCAGCCGACTCCGTGCTGCCGATAATTGTGACAGAGTGAGCCCGCTTCTGGTTGGTCTACGGAAGGTGGCATGGCAGCATTCAATTAGTTCACCGCCATCTAGCTCCCTTTCTAAGGCAGTAGAGAGAGGCAAGAAAGAAAAAGAAGAAAGCTGGTGGATGTGGTTAGTTTGGTACCAGACAATGGCGGATCCTTAACTGGGTGCTCAAGTAAAGGTCTGAGGGAAAAGATTTAGGGGTTGTAAAGGATAAAGTGACAAAAACTGGTAAGGGCTGGAATAATTATTAGATTACCACAATTGGAGTCTGAATCAGGATCTGAAAATAAATTTGCCAAATCTCAAAATTCAGTCTGAAAAATATGAATCTAAAAGCAGATGAAAAGAAAAAACAGTCGGGTGGAAGACATGGGTTAAAGTCACACAGGAAAAACAAGAGGGCTTACATGCTACGAGGATGCTTGACAGGCTGAGGGCAGAAACAGGCAGACGGGTGCAGTGTGCTTTCTGCTGGGTTCAGTTTTCATCGGATCATTCTGTCTGGGTTCGAAGTGCTGCTGTAAAAACAAAAGCAGGGAAGCAAGAGGCAAGATGTACTCTAAAAAAAACATTGTATTCCTTGAGGACTAAAGTACAACAAAAAAGGTATACTAAACAAACCCAACACAACATTTAGTGACTAAAGGATTGATAATGACAGCAACGAGCAATGATCTGATACAAAACCGAAAGAAGGCAGGGAACTACGTACAAACCAAACTGGTGAGACAAGGGACACCTGGACAAATGGCTCAGGGATGTGTGTGATCCGCTGTGTATGAAAATAGAGCCCTTTAAAATAGTTTTAACTAATATTTTTTGCTAAGGATTTTGAAAATTGTTCATCATCGAAAAAGAGTGAATATAATGTTGTTGTTTTTTCCCTTGAACTATGTAGAGTTCTATAATTCGTTCGTTCAGATTATCCCGCAAGTGAAGATACATGCTGGGGGGTACTGCTAATCCTCGAAGCATGAGGGAAGGACTTCAACACATATAACATGTATAATGGATAGTTTATCTAATATTTCATTTGTGTGTGTATTTTACACTCCTTTTATTTTGCAGGTCAAAACATGTTTTCAGTTTAACATTAGTTGTTTAACAGAAAATTAACATCAAATTATAGTTAAGATAGTCTTCAAACATTTCAGTAGCATGGAATATTTTTAATGAGCTTAATTATTATGTATTGTATTATTGTATTGTATTATTGTAATTTAAAGAGATTCTTTAAAACCAGTAAGTAACATTACCTGTCTTCCTCTCTTATTCATATCTTTTTTCTTTTTTTTTTCAGTGCTACATGTTCCACATGTATGTAGGTGTGCGAGCAGGGGGAGGTATCGGTGACCAGATTGAGGACCCAGCAGGAGATGAATATGAAATCTATCGCATGATATTTGACATCACTTTCTTCTTCTTTGTCATTGTAATCCTTCTGGCAATCATCCAAGGTAAACCATGCATGTCGAGCACATTTTTGCACAAGTATCTTTATGAGGGCATTCACTTTTGTCTTTATTTTCCAAGACTCACTATTGACCGTTTTTCTTAGCTTCGTCTAGTCAATACAATTCAGTTAATCATTTGAGCAGCTTCATTCAAGGTATCCAAAAATTAATGTTGAGCTTCCACCTGTTCTTTTTGGCTTTCTCATTTTTAATGCAGCCTTAGTCTTTTGGTTGAGAATGCTTAATGTCGGTTGCATTATAGTGATGTCTTTACATGAATCTTTAGTCCACTTTTAGTCAAAGAAAACTCAAAAAGCTTTTCATTTTTTTGTTCACGTATACTCGATATTTTAACACAGTAGCTTGCACCCCAAACAAGGAGGGGACTTTTACTGATGTTGTCATTTTTACAGGAACAACATTTCTCCATACATCGTTTAACAGTGACCGCTCAAGGCTTAATCGTTGCCAGAGCTGAAACACATTTTACGACACATACAAAAACTTTGCAAACATCGTTCTCTTCAGTATTGGGTTAACGGGGCCTCCTGATCTATATCGACACATTGGCAAACTGTATTGATAGTGTTGGCACTGTGTCATTTTGTTGACTTGTGTTGTTGATGGATCTTACTTGCATTGCACCCAACCGCTAAACAATATGATTTATGCTTTTATTGTATGTTAAGTATTTTGGATTATTTTTACTTTCATCCAAGTTTTACTTCTCTTTTAATTATAGACAATAAATAATATGAACATTTGTCGACGTGAAAATCAGAGTAAAGGTATATTTTTCTATATCTGTTTTCATTAAAAAGAAAGAAAACTCCCAACTGTGAGATGAAAACTCGCATAAAAAGAAAAAAAGATTCTCTCAATCGTGATTCAGTCTGGTCGCTTCTTTTATTGAAACAAATGAAATAGATAACACAGTTAACAAGCACATCGTCCAGAGCTGCTGTGAGCCGCAAATACCACTCGGGCTTGATAACAACTGCCACTCTCTCAGGCCTTGTCTACATGTTACCAGGGCTATTTAGGCCAACATATTTTCATCCTCACCCCCAGAGTATAAAAATATTCCGTCCACATGGCTTTATGGAAAAAAAAAAAAAAATAGTAAAAAAATTACTGATTCACAAATCCGCATAGTGCTGCTTTATTCATTTACAAGCATGCCAGGCCGCTAAGTTGGCAGCACTGTCACCAAGTTATGTCCAATCAGAAAGAACCTCAATCTCAAAATGTCATCTGTGTCTGCATCGTTGGTGGGACATAGAGTAAAGTGATGATATAAATCTCCGGTTTATGCTTGCTACATGCAAACATGGATCGGAGAATTTGGATGGAACCTCCACTTAGGCTAGGGTTTCGATTTTGATGGAAAAAAATTAAAAACCCAGGTACGAATAGCAGATATATATAGAAAACCTAAGACCTTTACCACTCATGTGCAACTGGCTATGACTGGTAAAATCCTTCGATAGCCCCATAGAGCAGTGTTTCCCAACCTTTTGATCACCGCGGCACATTTAAAGCCTTAAATTTAGTCCGCGGCACAGTCAATGCTTTAAGTTTAGACAGCGGATGGGGGGTGGGGGGGGGGGGGGGTATGTTAAAAGAAGGCCTTGCTGGCTCTGACGGCCCACCAATATTATTTACATATACTGCATATAAACCATAAATCTGTCAGCTGCACATACACATGCAACACAGACAGTTCCTATGAGTGAATTGAGTTGGTGTTTGCTATATTTACATCAAATAACAAAACAAAATGCAAGGTCATGAATCAACCCTGTCTTTCAACTTATATCTCTTTTTTAAAAAATCCTAGGTTTAATCATTGATGCTTTTGGAGAACTGCGTGATCAGCAAGAACAAGTGAAAGAGGACATGGAGGTAAATAGGCAACGTCAATAAAAGATTTACACATAAGCTTGACACAAGGAATAAGTGGCTGGGAAATAAAACAATGTAAGCATGTGAAATTATCTTGCAACAATACTTTAACTTGTGATTTGTTTTCCTTCAGACAAAATGTTTTATCTGTGGAATTGGCAGTGACTACTTTGACACAGTACCACATGGCTTTGAAACACACACTCTACAGGAGCACAACTTGGCCAATTACCTGTAAGTAGATTTCCAATCTGTTTTAGTCACTGCTGTTGAGGAACGTGTATTTTGTGGAGGATGCATTTTTTGAAAATCACTTCTACTAATCACATTTACTTGCACTGAGATAATAAAAATGTTGAGATACTTTGTATCTTGAGAGAGGGTGACATACAGCTACAGTATATTGATAATTCAAATGCACATGACGCTGTCATTTTGCGACATTATACACATCTTTGCCACTTGATGAATTTGACACTCCTTTTGTCACTGTTTATTGGCTTGATACATTGATTGAAACAATAAGAATCAATTTAATAAAAAGTAAATACATTAAAATGAAAAAAGCTGCCTGTGTGAATTCATGAACTTTAACAAATTCTGGTTGATGCAGGTTAAGCTTGTTATCATAGGTAAATGCATTCACAACTTTTGCTTTGTGTCCTTTAACGGGTCCAAACATGAATTGTAAAACAAGATATTTTGCCTGTGAAACCATGCGCACGTGGCCTCTAGCACCAGAGAAGAGACTGCTGTTGAAAATCCGTTCCACACATGCACTACGCACACCTACCGTGCATATTCCCTTCAGAGGTTCACAGTGCACCAAAAATGGAGCGTGGTGGGGGATAGGGCACACCATGCGCGCCGACCGGGGACAGCTGGGCCAGTGCCTCAAGCAGTACAACAGACAAGTGCTTTTGGAAATCCTCGAACGAGTGCATCCTGCCTAAGACTCAGTCAAACTTGAGAGAATTTCCAAAAGTTAGAACGTTGCCATGCTATACAGATTCATACAGCATTACAGACAAAAGTGCATGTTGGCAAAGCAATGGATTGAATGGATGAAGCAAGTGATATTGTAGAGGCATGTCAACCAGTACAGTCCGACAAGTTTTAGAGCCACAAGGAACACTGGACGTTTCTCGTCCACTCCCGGGGCCTTGCCACCAAGGAATTTACCACCTCTGTGACTTTAGCCCCACGTCGGAATTTCCTCAAATAAGGACATGTCGGTGGAATTGAAGAGGTCTTCGAAGTTTTCTACCCTCTAGCTCACGACGCCCTGAGTTGAGGTCAGCAGCGTCCCATCTCCACTGTACACAGTGTTAACGGTACACTGCTTCTCCCTCCCGAGATGTCGGATGGTGGACCAGACTTTCCTTGATGCTACCTAGAAGTCTCATTCCATGGCTTCAACAAACTCCTTCCACACCCGTTGATCACTGAAGCCGCACTCCAATTGGCCAGTACCTGTCAGCTGCCTCCGGAGTCCCACAGACTAAAGTTACCCGATAGGACTCCTTTTTCAGCTTGACGGCATCCCTTACTGCTAGTGTCCACCAGCATGTATGGGGTTTGCCGCATCGGACACCGTATGGCCACAACTCCGGGCAACCGTCTCGACAATGGAGCTACTGAGCATGGGCCACTCTGACTTAGTCACCCACCTTTCGTGGGGCCTTGGAGAAATTCTGCCGGAGGTGCGAGTTGAAATTCCTTCTGACAGGGTACCCTGCCAGACATTCCCAGCAGATCCTCACAATACGTTTGGGTCTGCCAGGTCTGACTGGCATCCTCCCCACCATCAGAGCCAACACACCACCCAGTGGTGATCAGTTAACAGCTCTGCTCCCCTCTTCTCCTGAGTATTCAAAATATGCAGCTGCAAATCCGATGACATGACTACAACGTTGACACAGATGGAGCGCGCTCCAGCACACCCTCCAAGAATACAAAAAAGGTGGGTACTCTGAATTGCTGTTCGGTGCATAAGCACTAACCAAACTCAGGACCTGTTCCTCCACCCGAAGGCGGAGAGAGGCTACCCTCTTGTCCACTGGGATGAACCCTAATCTACAGGCGCTGAGCAAGGGGGCCCATACCCACTCTGCGCCACTAACTGCATGCAACACCAGAGTGAAAGAGGGTCCAACCCCTCTTGAGAGGACTAGTACCAGAGCCCGCTCTCCGTGTAGAGTCGAGTCTGACTATATGTAGTCGGAACTTTTTCGGCAGCTCCTTCTCTGCCAGAGAGGTGACATTGGCCGGTGCCCAGCTCACACTGCACTCAAACTTTATGGGAAGGGGGACCCACATTACTGCTTCGGCTGAGCCTGGCCGAGCCGCAGGACTGGCTCCAGAGGGGGGCCTGGTGACTGGCGTCCGGGCAAGGGAAAACCCAATCCAATAATGTCACTCATCATTAAGTGCTCAGTCTAGTCCCTGAAGTTGGACCTGTTTGCCATGGATGACCCTACCAGGGGCATAGACCCTCAGTCAACTTGGTTCTGAGGATCATTGGGATACTCAAACCCCTCCACCACAATAAGTTGTGGCCCGCAACATCACAGCAATACATTCAGCATATTGCTGTTGTTGTGTAGTACAATATTTTTGTCACCTACCCTAGTTATCGTAGTAATTCCATATTCTGCAAAGCATGTATGATAATTGATAACACTGTCTACACTATAGTGCCTTGCAATCGGCTGACCATGCTGGTTGGTCGGTCGACGGACGGACAGACAGAACTCACTCACTTACTGATGTACTGGCATGTGTGGTGTCTATTTGTGTTGCAGATTCTTTGTGATGTATCTTATCAACAAAGATGAAACAGAACACACAGGACAGGTACATTTCAATTATGCATGGGACCGTATCAGATTTTGTCTGTACAATAACATGGATCAAAAATATCACGGTATCGCGGTATTGAAATCACAGCTCTAATTTCACAGCCATTTTTAAATATTGAGTTGCTTATTTTTAAAGAAAATGGCGTAAACTTCACTTGGCGATTCCTCAACTGACTGGCCGGGCAATCCGTTTATTAGCTCACGGGCACTTCTTAGACACGCAAAAACTAGAATGCCCAGAGAAATGCTAATTGGCTTGAAGGATTTTATCACGCATCCTAAATCGCCTCTGACCAGCCGATTTTGTTACGTGAATAAGGCACGCCTCATGTTGCAAAAAAACTTTTATCTTCGTTTTTTCTTACATGATTTAGAGCTAAAATCCTTCCTGCTGATTGGCTCTCTGGTGGTCTTCATAGGTACAAATGTATCTAATAACTGAATTGCTCATCAGTGTGTTACTTGAGTTGGATAACTGGACCATTTTAATTGTTGATTCGTAAATTACATAAAAAATAATTTGGGTGACAAAGTGCCAGTGGGAATGTAAACTTACTTCTCCTGTTTGTCTTGAAGGAATCTTATGTATGGAAGATGTACCAGGAGCGTTGTTGGGAGTTTTTCCCTGCTGGAGATTGTTTCCGGAAACAGTATGAAGATCAGCTCACCTGATTCCTCTGTGGCATACTTTCTCATCTGGTGGTTCCTAAACTCTCTATGCTGTATACTTATTTGAGTCGCATGTGCATCCAAGGATTACACCCACCAACACTCCCATTACAAAACTCTCAAACCAGACTGGACAGACTTTTTCCAAGATCTTCCTCGTTCAGCCAGCCAATTTAATGTTTTTCTCCCCGATAGCAGCACACTCATTTTGGGATATTTTGTGCACGTGGAAATGATCAGATCATATACAATAAATTCAAACTGTTGGCATGTGACTGACAGCTTGCGCTCAGATATGTTTGTTGTATTTAACAGAAACATACGAAGCATTAAAGAATCCCAATCATAGAAATTCAACGTTATGGAACCTTTAACCATGTCACATGTTAATGTCTCACTGTACACAAAACCAAAGTGGTTATTTTCCTTACTTGAACCATTTCTGAGAATCTCGAGTGATGAAGGCCCTTGTCAAGTCTCTTCGTGACCCCTGTAACACTGATGCCGCAAAAACACAAGCCCACATTATCCATGCCTATTTTGATTTTACACCTAAATAGAGAAGAAGACATTTTACACTGAGTCCACTAAGTAAACAACATCTCACTTATTAGCTACCAGCTTTTACAGTAGTGGCAAAAATGTGTATTTGGGACCACACAACCAAACAATCAGCAGGCGTTTGTGATTGTCACTATTTCATAGAGGACTGCATGGTGAAACTACGCCAGAACAAAAGTGAATTTGTTGTAAAATTACAAATAAAAGCTGTAGCAATTCCTTCAATTGCACCCAATGGAGAAGCCATAGCTGTAAGTACAGTAGAACTCCTCTACAACTAAATCATAATTGCAGTCAGAAATTTTTCACAACAGGGGACTTTTCACAAATCTATGTCTTGAATGTAAACATAAAAAGGTGTTGTGCAATCTACAATCTGACTGAAATCAAAAACAAAACCATGTAACTAATAGAAAACTGAAAAATTGCCAAATCTTTAATACGCATTCATTTTCATACACCAATTTTTTGCATAATGTCTTTCACTTTGCTTTATCCATCTTTCATCTTTGTTGCTTTTATCCTGTCTTCAAGTGTTTTTAAACTCCGCGTGTCTGCACGCATCAAAATGACGTTATTTCGGCGACCACGCTCCTCCGCACTGAGTCCACACAGAACAGATTTTCTGCAAAGTGTATTTACCAGAATTTTTTTTACGAACGGATAACTTGGCAGACGAACTATTGCTTATGCAAGTTAGCTGGTAAAAACACTTGTTCTCGCCGTAGTGAATTTAGTGCAATGTAAATGCAGAAAAAAATATTTTGTATTATGCAACAGGGGGATTTTTCCTTGTACGAGGACGTAAGAAAGAGGGATTTTTGTGGATTTTGTATCACAATTGTGTACACGTTACAACAAGGTTAATATTTTGCAATTATATATGTGCCACAATTGTGTGTGAGCAATGAAAGATTTTGAGCAAGCAAAAATAGATTTTGAGCACAGAAAAAAATAGAGCGAGCAATGATAAGAGATTAAGGGAGCAACGATGGATTTTGAGCTCAGAAAAACTTTTTGCTCACACAAAATCTCACAATAGCCTTCTCTGCCTCGCTCAACATCTCGCTCTCCGCTCGCTCAAGATGTGTCCCCTCTGCGCGCTCAGTTCGGCACACACGTTACGAATGTGCCACAAAGCTAGCAAATTAGAGCCTGCAACAGTGCATTGATTGACTGCTTGGTCTCCAATTAGACTGCGTGTTGTGTTCACCTGGAAAGTGCAAACAAGATTGCATCAAACTGACCTGGCGTTTCAGACCACAGTGAAGAAACACGCTGAATGGAACAACCTCCCGTGTTCTGTAAACAGAGCACACACATCCATGCCTTGCTACTCTAAGATGAACTAACTGGAGACATCATAATTGTACCTGAACCTCACTGTTTATGATCCTGTACGTTGTTTGTTCCTTCGATCCGGAGAGAGTAATAATCAAGAAATGGAACCAAAAGATGATCAAACTGAATCTACACCCCAGCGTGCTTCGCAGCGAGACCAATGTCCTCCAGCGTATCTGGCTGACTATGTGGTTGCAACTCTACCTTCAGTGAGACAAACCCAATCAAGACCATTGACTCGTGAGGAGACCCGTCCCTCAGAAAGAAGGCGAACTCACTCCTCCAGGAGAAGCACACATTCCGGGTCCACTTGGTCACTTGGCAAGTTTCCTGTCAACATGCTCTGAGATGTGGAAAAAGCACAACTGTATGAGAGAGTGAAGCAAATGGAGCTTCAGCGGAACACAGCAGAGGACCAACAAGCAGAATGTGAATGTCAGAACTTGCTTCTCATTCACACACATATACTCTGTCTGGCTAACAGAGAGTTGTGTCACGAAGGCCATCCGAAGTAAAACTTCTACGGCACAAAAATGCGCTGGCTTGTACCCCATTGTGGCTACATTAAAATGGTTGAAAGTATAATTTTATTTTTGGTTTATATTTTCTGAATATACATCTACATGATGACCATGAAGGGGCAACAAGTGAACATTTCATAATATACTAGGCTGCTAACATCATTGTCTATAAGCTGTTTGACATCACAAGGCCAGGATTGTCAGCCATTCTCTGGAGTGGAAGAAACAACATAAAAGAGACTGGATGGGGCAAATCTACAGACAGCAGCGGTACAGTTTGCCTCACGCCGGCTGAAATCAGGAACTACGACAGTATCATGCATCTTTGTATAAAAAAGGCCAACAACCCACAGGGAGATCTCTGAGCAAAATTGGAAAGCAGTTTTCGGGGTGTGAATGAGATATTGAAAAGTGAATAAAAGTGTGAAAGGATGGTGGGAGTCTGAAAAATCGTTATCGGATCGGTGACAGGAAATAACCCAGGAAGTTATAGAGGGATTGATGAGCCTTTTCAGCACTTGGGTTGTGGTGGTCTCACAGGCCTGATCAGCCTGAGTACTGATTTTCAATTTTGCTATTTAGAAAATATAATTTCTCCATCATGAAAATGAAAAATGTAATGCCTCAAAATGTGAGGGTTTTTGTTTCATCAAGAACAGTGATAGATTCTTTTTTTTTTTTGTGTACCCCGAACACAGAAAGTCCTTTGAATCCATTGGATTTGCTTAATTTGAATATGTCAGTTGCAAATGATCAGGATGAGTCTTCCTAGCATGGGTTTTTGTGTATTTGTTAGAGAAAAAAAAGAGTGAAAATTATGTCAGTTTGACATTTAATCATGTGGTAAAATAACACATAATTTATGGGAACACAATCCCAGCCTTCACCGCACTTCATTGTGAAACAGTAGGTTTGTAAAACGACAATGAAACGTCCATCCATTCATTTTCCGTAACCAGTTGTCCTCACTAGGGTCGCAGCCTGAATTTTTCTCAAAAGCTTCTTAAACTTTAAGGCCACTCACATGGGGATTTTTATCTTAGGCCTCTTTAGCACATATGATTAAATAGGTGACTTGATCTAGGCCCCGTGTCATTATTACCTTTCCTTGCTCTGCATCTTTCTGTACGCTTACACACACAGCTGTCAGTCAGTGTAGACCTGGTTGAATAAAAGCACACTTATAATATCTTGAGGAAACCATTTGTCAAAACAATATGCGCACAGCCATACAATAGCCACAGTGATTATATATATATATATATATATATATATATATATATATATATAATAAAAGAAAATGCAGTATGGCTATGCGCATATTGTCTTGATAAATGAACTATTGTAAGTGTGTTTTTATTCAACCAGGTCTACACTGACAGAGACCTTAACTCTTTAATGTGCCCTGCAATTGGCTAGCAACCCATTCAGAGTGTCCCTCGCCAACTAACCAAAGTAAGCGAGGATAGGCACCAGCAAGCCAGCGACCTTTGTGACGATAAGCGCCTGTGGAAAAGGATGGATGGTTTGATACTCGGCTCTCCATGGAGATGGATGCTTTTTTGTTCTGCTCCTCCCCCACCCTTATCTACCTGCTTGGCTGATTTAATCCTGTGCTGCCTTTTGTTTCCAACTACAGTGGACCCCCGGTTCACGACATCCCTGCCTTAAGTTTTTTTCACCTTACAACGTTGGACCGCAACGGTTTTTTGTCCCCTCTTTTTTTTGGCGTATGACACCTCAAACATGGCGGTCAGTGTGCATGCTTGACTGCGAGTCACTCCTCGCTCATATGTCTATATACACGTCACTACTTACGTTACTACAATGCTCGTCTGCTATTGGTCGGCGTCACGACTCCCTAAGATACTGGTCTACTACTGCTCAGCGTCCTGGAGGCACTAAGATGCTGGCCTACTATTGGTCAATGTCACTCGTTCCAAGAGGGCAGAACATGTGTTTACAAAAAAAACATATTTTTAGTGCATTTTAGTGCTTAGTATAAACTTGAATTGGTTAGGCATGGGTTCCAAGATTACTAGTGGCGTTAAAGAGAGTAAGCAAGTAAGTAAGAAGATGATTTATATGAAAACGAAGCTGGAAATAATCAAGATATAAGAAGAATGCTAGGGTTAGGCTGGCCTTACTATGGAATATGGCCAAAACAAGCTCGTCATGTCACTCAAAAGGTAAATTAATCTTTTCTATATTTGTTTTGAAGTCAACATGAAAAATCTGTGCTGTCTCCATGTCATCGATACAATATGCTTGGCGTATCGGCGAAACAAACACCAACGCACACTTCCGCAGAAACCATTTGACTCGCATAGGAAAATCCTGATCTGACATCCATTTAATGCAGCCAATTTGCAACTGGATTTGATTGACCCCTGATATATTTCAAGTATGGATTACTAACAATAATAATGATAATGCAGTCAATAATAACCTAACTAAAGCTTATTTATTTAACCTAACTAAAGGTATAAACTTGGGGTGTCCCTTGACACCTGTCAGTCACAATGAGTGTTGATGGCATGAGTTAAAAAAATGTGGATAGTGTGTGTCACAGCTACCTGTCCGTTCATCTCATTCTTTTTCAAAAACTAGAGAAGCCGGTAGCGGAGCTGTTGAGTGCACTCCTACAAGACACTTGATTGGTCGACATCAACCATTGACGGCAGGAGTGGATTACAAACTCCAGCCTGTTGACTACTGTACCTCCAGTAGCAATCGCACGTGAATCACTGTGGGCATGAAAGATGAACAATGTATTATAAAGTGGGATTTCAATCTACAGTATATGACAAAGCACATTGTATTTTGGTTTTGCTATGAGCATATTGCAACAGATTAAGTTTGTAAAAAAGATTATTATGTACTGATTTTTTTTTTGCTGTACATTTAATATTCAATCTGTATAGAAATGATAATATTAAGATTTGAGGTCTGCAAAGAGTCTTGGTAATAGAAAGTAGTTTTGCTAGTGTTTAAGGGCAGTGCTTCCCAATAATTTTTTGCAAAGAGAAAACATTCAGTGTTATCTTCTGTGGAGTTCTGTTTGTGTTTTGATTAGTGTCGAGATTTTCTGTTCTCTTCTGTTACGCGTTCTAGTTGGGTTTTGATTACGGTAGTCTTTTCACATTCTTGTTTGCTCTTTTGTTGTGTTCTTAGTTCATGTTTCTGTTCCCCTTGTGTCAGTGCCCCATTACAGTGATTGAGTCCACCATTCTTCATTAACCTGCTTCCCTTGTGTCTGCCAATCAGCTCCCTGTTCCTATTGTGTCATCGCAGGTGTTTCTTGTTTGTCTCGTCAGTTTTTGAGTGTATTTAGTTTCCTTTTTTTCTTTCACTACTTGTTGCATCATAAAAATATTGTTGTCAATGTTGCGTCATGGTTGCTGTCAGTACCTCGTAGCCCTCCCTCCGAGCTTTTTTTTTTTTTTTGTCTGTTATTTTTCTATTAAATTGTTTTTTTTTTAGCACACCCCCAAGATAAATAGTATTTATAAACGTACCCTTTGTGGGCCGTCATCTTATTATGGAGTAGGGGTTTGCGTGTCCCAATGATCCAAGGAGCTACGTTGTCTGGGGCTTTACACCCCTGGCAAGGTCACCCATGGCAAACGGGTCTTACCAAGGTGAGGGACCAGACTGAGCAACAACCACTGACCCTTAATGGTGAGTGATATTATTGGTTTGCATTTTCTTCTGCCCGGACGTGGGTCATTGGCAAGCGCTCAGGCTCAGCCCGAAGCGGCATGGCGTTCCGTTCCCCAGCTGCAGAAGCTAGCTCTTGTGACATGGAATGTAACCTCTATGGCTGAGAAGGAGCCTGAGCTGGTGTGAAAGGCAGAACAGTTCAGACTAGCTACTCGGACTCGCATCCACTTGTTTGTGTAGCTTGCTCATTAAGTGTTTGTCAATGACTTCAATATGGCGAGTCACCGACCTGCATAATAAGCTAAAGTTTTCAAATGTGTTCTTGCTCTAAGGACATCAAATACTTGCTGTCTCTATTAAGCACTTTGACCGTTTCCCTCCCATTGGGGCAATGAGTCCCACAGCTTTTCCAAAAAATGGCAGACAGTATAGGAATTGTGACAATAAGATGAAATGGCATCCCAGCAGTTCCTTACACACAAATCTACAGATTCTAATGGCGTTTAGAAACTTTCCATGCATAACAAGCCAGTACTGGGCCGACTGTCAACAAGGTAGGTTGTGTTGTACAATTTGAATTAACCATCTAGTACTGCGGAAATATATTGATAATATTGGCTATTATTATTCTTTCTTTTAAATTTATTATAATTATTATTATTATTATTATTAAAAAAAAAAAACTGGCCAAAAAAATCCCAGGGCCTGTAACCTAATTTATGGTGTGTGATTAGTGGGATTTTTTTTGTTTGTTTTTACCCATTTGACGAATTTTCCAAGCACCCTAGACTCAAACAAATAATTTTTGCCATAAGATTTATTTTAAAATAATTTAAGATTTTGAAATAATAGGACAGGACAGTCAGGACACAGAAGAAACTCATTATATACTACTGCTCTACCACCTGTTATGGATGAACAGAACATGTAGGGTCTAACTGTTCTGGTCATTAAGAAATATGTAAAATAAAGTGGCTGTTTTTCAAGTATTGATTGTTTGCAAGAAATTGTAAACGAGGGGGAAAAACAACCTGCCGGAAGCGGGACTCAAACCAACCAACCAATAATGTTTACAAACTAAGCATATCATTGTTCATTGAAAAATTGAAAAACTGTGTGTGTGAGTGTGTGTATGTGAAGGGAGGGAGGATGGGGGTTCTCCAAAAGTTTGAGAACCACTGGCATAAATAAAGTTTAAAAGGCGGATCTGTCTGCTCCCGTCACACTGCCTGAGCACTCTGAGCAGGAAGGAAAACAGCATGGTTCACAAGTAGGGCTGAGTTTCAAGGAGGATATCATACGTGCGCCTGGTAAGTATTTATTTTTTCATCTTAACCACTCGTTTATTATACAAATTCAAGTGTAGGTTAATACTTTTGAGTTTTTTATGGTTTTATCATGGCAGTATTATCATACGGCCCATTATTTTGTATCGTATTACTTCCAAATATTACAGTTTTACGAGTACGTTTGCGATGAAACTATTTGACAGCAATCTGAGTATGTTGATGTGAATTGTTGAGTAAAAAGTACTGAAATTGTATGAGAAATGCTAGATTCAGATTCCAAAATACACAGCAGCAATTTCATAATCATGGTAAAATGGATAGTAATGCAAATAAGGCGCCCTGTTCTGACTTTACACCTACTGCTACACTGAAAAAAGTACACAATAACAGTCATTGGTGCAATGTTTTTGTTTCAACGCAAATTGTTTAAAAAATATTAATTTGCTGCTTTCAAGTGAACTATTCATGGCTGAATGTGTACACACACACACACTAATTTATATATATATATATATATATATATAAATACACACACACACACACACATATATACACATATACATACATACATATATACACACATACATACACACATACATACATACACTTTTTTTTTTTAAATTCTACTCAACTCACCGAATCTCACAGCTCAATTTAGACTAGGGATTTTTTTTCTAGATTATGTGGTTTTGCACAATACGTGGTATTTAACACGTCAAGTGAAGCTTCTGCCCAATTATGGATTGGACTCAAGGAGGCATTGACAATATTGGTAAGGAAAATTAATAAATGCCAAACTTTCATAAACCTATGGTTAAATTAGCCCGTTTTGCTTTTAACCAACTGGACATCATTTTCAGCCTTCAAACTTGATGCCGACAACATCCGGTAATGTCGGGTCGCAGTAGTCGACACTACCTGAATCGTAGATGCTCCCACATGAGGTAGGCGTAAATATTTATTCTGGATGCACCAGAAAATGTTAAAAAAATGTTGTTCAATAGTGGTGGTAGAAGTCTTTGCTTCGTGTGAAACTTGTGTAAATGTGTGCATTTACAGAAGAGTGAAATTAGATGCCTTGCGATTTCGCTTTAAAGGAAGTTAGCTTTGAAGGAAGCTAAATGATGCAAAGGTAGCTAACTTGGCCTTGCGCTACATGTTCCCCAGTCGGCAGTAAATAAAAAAATGTTTAGCTGTGAACAATGTCTCATTATATTATATAGAAACAGTGAACAAAGTGTGTATGTGTGCGTCAATGTATTTTGTCAGAAAACGTTTGCTCGTAATAACCTTTTTGACAGTCGTTTTACTTGGGATAGTCCTATTGGTGACTTTACGTAAACTTTATAGTTTGTAGTTGACACAATAATAATAAAACTAGTAATAATGACAATCATGATTGAAAACCTTAATTCTCCTTTATAATATCTGAATGTAACCTAAATTAGACATTCACTTGTGGTACGGAGAATGCTGCTACATGATATATGCTCCACAAATGGAGACTGATGTAATTTCACATGGGGTTGGTAATAATTCACATTATATTATGGAGTTGGGCAAAGTATATAGTGGGCCCCCAGGTTACGAACCCCCGGTCTTACGTATTTTTCATCTTACGACGTGGACCGTGGCGTTTTTTTTGTCCCCCTCTTACGCAAAAACCTTTCATCTTACGAACCATCCAACATGCCAGTCAGTGTGTCCGCACTATTTTTTTTGCTTTGCTGCATCAACAAAAACAACTTCTCACATGTCACGGAAATGCAGATATGCTATTGGTCGATTAAGGAAGTCACGGATATGCCGATATGCTATTGGCCGACGTCACGTCAATCACAGAAATGCCGATATGCTATTGGCCGAACTCCCTTATTTGCTTGATGGCGTGAGCTGGTCGGTGTGTTGTGAAGACTTTGCAAATGTTAGACATGGCTTCTAAAATTGCAAGTGGCGGTAAAGGAAGATGTAAGAGGATGATGACAATAGAAACAAAGCAGGAGATAATAAGAAAAATACGAAGGAGGCACACGCATAGTTAACCTTGCTAGTGATTATGGCCGTAACCGCTCGACAATTGGTACAATTCTCAAGAACAAGGAAACCATTAAAGCAAGCAAGGGTTCTAAGGGCATGACTTTCCTTGCCAGGGGAAGGACCTCGGTCAACAACAAAATGGAGAGGCTTCTTCTATTATGGCTTAAGGAGAAGGAAATCGCGGGTGATATGTTCTCGTTTAAAAAAAAAGTTCTCGTTAAAAAATAAGTTCCCGTTTAAAAACGTTCTCCTTTAAACAAAAAAGTCAGTTTAAAAAAAATTCTCATTTGAAAAAAGTTCTCGTTTAAGAAAAAAAAAAAAAAATCTGCGGATTCGTCTCTGCTCCCCTCCGCCTCCACCCACCACCAGCTCAAGTCACATCGCCCCAAAGGTAAATGTCATTTTTCCTTTGTATATTTATGTTATTAAATGTAACTGTACGGTAGATTATGTTACTAATTTTTAATGTGTATAAAAGTGTGATGTTTTTACCTAAGGTTTTTGCATGTGTTGCACTCATTCACTAATTAACATAGGTTTGGATTGCCCGTCATACGACGAATTCGAGTTACGAGCCCAGCCGCTGAACGGATTAAAGTCGTAACACGGGGGCCCACTGTCTTGGTAAATGAATGGGGTGTGGGTTATGAGGTTGTGCTTGAGACATGACAGTGTGAGGTTTCTCCACAGTTTGAGTGTTTAAAGGTTTCTTGCGTTTTGCAGCTTTGGACAAAAAACGTATTCACACCGGGCGGATGAGGCTGCCAACTACTTCACAAACTCTACTTCATACAAATTTGGATATGCACTTGTTAGGATGAGGCTAAGCTGCTGATGGTGGTGGAGGATGAGGCTGTGTGGGGGCTGCTGAATGTTCTAATGCTGGGCGTTCCAGAAGTGATGCCACTGTCAATGCCATTGATTAAGCATTTGAGAATTCATGTGTCAGTTATTGTTCCAGCAGGTTACAGTACGTTTCTTTACAGTTTTGTTGGTTTTGTAACAGTGCAAACACTAGATGGGCTTATCCAATAACAGGCCATAGCTCTGCAACATACTAACACTTTCCAAAGCCCCTGTTCTTATTTGGAAGATCATCCAAACATTTCAACATTTCAGTCATCAGTCAGGTCGCCAGTCATGTACATGCTCGAGTTTAGTCATGTATGCATTCAAATTCATCAGGGTACAAAGCTCTTTCTAGTAATTCTAAACTTGGGTCCTCTCCCAGAGGCCTGGGAGCTTCAGGGTTCTGCGCAGTATCTTTGCTGTTCCAAGTACAGGATTGCGTTTTTCTGGACTGAGACATTTCTCCTCCACCAATATGTCCAGTTGATCCGCCATCACTTTTCTATCTGTCTGTATCTTAAAATCCCACAGGATCTCAGCCCGCTCATTCTCCACCACCTTCAGCGGTATTTCCCACTTCAATCTTGGGGTTTCACCATGCTTGCCACTTGGTTATGTCGCTCCATGTATGCTTTCCCTGCGAGCATCTTGCATCATTGCAGTTATGTGCTGGAATGTCTCAGGACCTTCCAAGCCTAGACCTTGGGTCTTTTCTGGTATGGTAGAACTGGGCCTCTATTGCTATGGTGCTCAGGGCCTGTTCCTGTGCAGCCAGGATGAGTGCCTCTGCGCTGTCTTTCAGACCAGGTCTCTCTAACCATTGGTACTATTTCTTGATATCAGCCACTTGACAATGAGAGCTTTACAGCACCACTTGGTGCCGGATATGTACAATTACACCACACGGCAAAAACAAAGCCTGTTCCCCATGGTCATAGGCGCCCTTCGTGGCATCCCATGAGGTGCGTCGCACTATTCGATAAGGACTGATCTAAGCCCGTGTAACGCATGTATCCAGAAGTATAAAGAGTGTTTACACCCCCACCCCCCAGCTGTTTTTTTTTTCCCTCATTTTCCAAGGAATAATTGCATTTTTGCTTCTTTTTTTGTTATTACAGGAAAGGCTGGTATATTGAACCATGTAACCATAGCGGTATTTGTCACTGGGTGAGAAGATTCCTTGCACCAACATAAAGAGATTAAAATAGTCACTGAAGGAACACTTCGATCCAGAACAAATTTACCATAGGTTAAAAATATGTTAATTGCCCTGCATGCCTATATGACTGTAAAGCAGTTTTTTAAGTGTGTTTTTCTTGTACTGTAAATAAGGATATATCTAATTTTTCTGAATGATTTTAAAAGCTGTACTTGTAATTATTGACTGTGTAAATAAAGTATCTTTGTCCCTCATTCCAAATGTATTTAATCTTTTTAATTTAATTTCACATCAAAGGAAATCGATCCGCTTTGTTGGCTTCCATAGTACTGTATGTCAAAGGCTCGCTGTGCTGTGATATCACCAAGCAGCCAGTTCTGGAAAAACAAGTCTGAGCAGGAGGCCTCACAAGCAGTGACAAGCAGACCTATATCTATACAGTAATCCCTCATTTATTGCGGGGGTTGCATTCCAAAAATAACACGCGCAAAATGAAATCCGTGAAGTAGTCCGCTTTTTTTTTTAATTATTTTACAATGCAAAACTGAATGACAGAATAAAACCAAAAATCAAAACCAGTTTTAAAGGCCAAAATTGGTTAATTAGTAAATAATAAGTAAGTAATCAGTAATAAGTATTTCGTAAATATAGTAATACGAGGTTGGAAAATTATCACTTGCGTATTTCACAGTTCCAACTGTGCCTCTTTGACCTGACTCCGCACATTGTTATGGGTAATTGTTGGCGCTCTTTCTTTTTCTGAGCAAGACGATTTTTATAAACTCATATGCCCGGACATCGAATTAAAGCAAAGCCTCTTAAATCATAACAATACACTTGAAATTTCAATTTTTTACAAAAGAAATTAGGTAAAAGTCAGATTTCCAAATTTCTCCTTTGCTCTCTCTGTAGGCACACAACTGGTGTGTCCGTTTGCTCTCGGCACGCCTACGAGTCAAGTGATGGGCTCTCAGAGCCCAAGCTGTCAATCAATGTGCTTACAAGCACTTTCATAACGTGTGCGTGTGTGCTGAGCTAAGCGCACACGGATGCAAGCTTTTGGATCCTCTTGCCTTTTGTATTAATTGACAAATGAAACACCAATACAGTACAGCGTCAATATTTTATTTCTAGACAACAGTAAAGCCCCTGAGCCAATGAGGATTCAGAGCACAATGCACTGTGAGGAATATCTACACTGTAAAAAATACGTGAAGCAGCAAACCCGTGAAAGATGAACCGCGATACAGCGAGGGATTACTGTACCCCATATCTAGATTTAAAAAAAAAAAAAAAAAAAATCTATCCATCTATCTATCTATGGCCCCTTTACTAACATCGTTTTGTGTGTGTGGGGTGGTGTGTGTGTGTGTGTGTGTGTGTCTGGATATATATATATGTAAAAATAAAGGAAATTTATCACCACAATATGACACATCACCATGTTAGGAGAAAAAATGGCTGTGCTTTTGAGGTGTCATTTTCTTTTTTGATACATATCTAGATTTAAAAACTGCATTGCCTTTAGAGCAGAGTTCTGCTAATAGCAAAACAAACTTTACTTGTACACACACATATATATATATATATATATATATTATATAGGGTACAGTAATATATTTAACTGGTTATTATCTTGCAAAACAATATTTTACAATAAGTGAAATTATCCTTCAGCCTATTATACTGACTGGCTGATTCTCATGATATAAAATGACAAGAAAATAAATGGCAATTTTGGTTAAAAATGTGTGGTGGCTGCAGGTATTATTACATATTATTTGAGGCTTTAATTTCACAGATGAAGACATTTGACTAAATCAAAATGATTAACTAATTTTATTTATGTAAGTAATCTCTTGAAATTTACAGTATATTGATCCACTTTGCACCTGCTCCTTAGAGAAAATGAAATGGTGATTTGTTTATAGAGTATATCCTTTTAATGCAGGTGTTTATGTCTGTATGTGAATGGTTGGTTGTGTGTGTTGTTTTCTGTTGTTTAATGTTTGACGTTGTACCCCTTCTAAAACAAGATGGTTTATCAGAGTAATTTTTGTAATAAATTAGTGAAATTATTTTTTTTATATTGTCATCCTCACTTTAGAGTGTGTGGCTCAGTGTTGTTGTTTTTTTTTTTTTGCTTCTGTACTGAGTATTATAGGTTGCCAACCGCGGCTCATATTTATCATGATATGGGCTTCATTTGCGATTTTTTTTCCAGTTATACTTTGTGTTTGATGTACTGTATAGTTTTTTTTTTTTTTTCCCCACTGTGAAATAACCCACTGTGAAATAACTGTCAAACTATGTAACTTTTTGTCAATTTATGTAGTTATGTCAAATGCAATTGTCCTATTTCCTCTGAACTGAAAGTAAGATATTAACCCAAGTCATTGGTCCGTCCGTCTGTCCGTCCATCCATCAGTTCATTTTCTGCACCTGTCTTCATGAGGGTTGTGGATGAGCTGGAGCCGATGGATTTGATGATTCTGGCTTTAATTAGTACAGCCTGTAGTAGTAATGTCAACTTTTCTTTACAGGCTATGCTAATCTATACCATAATCAGCAATGCAATGGAAGCTTTCTGAATGAATGGAATGTTTGTGTTTTCTAGCTCCATGATGATTGATTGATTTGGTTGGCTTCATGAACATGATCGTGTGTTGTCTGCATAATTTTTATGAATGCGTGCATGTATTTTTTTATGTTTATTTGTAAATAGGGTTAATGTACTGTAAATTCATCATTTGTTTTGTAAATGCACCAGTTTTAACAAAAAATTATTTTTTCAAACTAGTTCTTGTGCAAGTGTCAAATGTGTCTGCTAAGAACAAAATGCATCAACATCAGTTTAATAAAACAATGCTGTAATAAGATACTAAAACGACATGACATTATGTATAGATTACTACAGCAGACAAGCAGTGGTGGAATAGCAGCCGACATGAAGCATAAAATAGCACTAGTAAAATGATTAACTCAATGGTCATTTTGTGTGCAAATCTGATTGAAAACTAACCATGATTAACATGTTTTTAACACGAGAATTACCAAGGTAGTCTGACTGTCTAATTCTGTAATGCCATAAATTGTTGTTAAAATAAAATACCTAGGAACTGAATTAAGGTGTAAATTTTGTTCAACGTCATTTTTTCAGTAAAATTTCAAAACACAAGAACACAGATCTTAGTATTACTATTTCAAATGACAATGACTTTCACTCTTGGCTAAATTTTCCCACTTTTTTTCTCCTGCTCTATTTGTTGTCTATGCTCTGTGATGCTAAAAGCTATACAGTAGAAGCTATACGGTATCTTTACTTTCAACCCAAGAGAAATGACAAATAAAAGAAAGACTGTGTCTCTCAGCTGTCCTGGGAACACTTGGGGATCCCCTCCAGAGAAGCTGGACAAGGTGGCCAGGAAGAGGGAACACGGAAAATGCTCAATTATTTTTTACACACAATGACTATTTCACACTTGTCATACTGTATAACAGGGGTGTCAAACTTATTTTTATCGTGGGCCACAGTGTAGTTATAGCTTCTGTCAGAGGGCCGGAAAAAAAAATCTAAAAATAGTCAAAAAAAAAAAAAAAAAAAAAAAGCATCCTTCACAGTCATTGCTTAAATTTTGACGCACCCCTGAATTTCTCTAAAATCCTGAAATTTAGGACTTAAAAATAGAAAAAGGTGTCTAATGAACGCCATTTTTGCTTGTTTACATCCTTACCTAGTTTTGAAATTAGAGGCTGGTAAAAACTGTTCAAAAGATAGATCTGGAACAGTTTTTTTTTTTTAAGACAATCTGCAAGTTTAGCTAGAAACTTGACATCTAATCAGCATTTGGCGGGCCACATAAATAGATGTGGCGGGCCGGTTCTGGCCCGCGGGCCTTGAGTTTGACACCTGTGCTGTATAAGCAGTTGGTTGGAGGACTGCAGAACCACATTGAACCAATTAATTCTGTTTTCAAGCAGGCTCTAAAAGTTCTCAACATGAAACCTTTTTGGCATTACCCTTGCAGCACACTGGACACAAGTTGTTAAATGGGGAATTTTACGTGTTTAAAGTTTTACATGCTGTTGCACCACCTCTGCTTTCCAACTTCTTAAACAGCAGACTTCAGCTGCCCACTTCAATCTGCTAGTCCCTTCTGAGGGGAAATAAAAAAAAAAAAAAAAAAAACATCCTTTGACCAGTCAACTAGGGGAAAACTCTTCTGTTCCTATTCATTGGACCAACCGGGCTGTTTTTTCGCGGGCCTTAAATGCCTTGGCAAGTTCCTGAAAGTTCAAAACTTAAGAAACCAGGAAAAATTGTTCTGCATACCTACATCTAGTCTTATTTAGACCAAACAGCCCATATCAGGGTTTTTGGTACCCTGTACTCCTGAAGCACCCTGCGCAGGACTCCCTGAGGGACATAGTCGAACGCATTTTCCAAGTCCAAAAAAACATGTAGACTGGTTAGGCAAACTTCCTTGCACACCCTCAAGGATCCTGCTGAGTGTGTAGCACTGGTCCACTGTTCCGTGGCTGGGACAAAAACCACACTGCTCCTCCTGAATCAGAGATTCTACATCTTGATGAACCCTCCTCTCCAGCACCCCAGAAAAAGACCTTACTAGGGAGGCTCTAAAGTTGCAACACACCCTTCGGTCCCCTTTCTTAAAAAGGGGAGCACCTATTAATGTTCACCAATCCGGAGGCACTGTCCCCGATGTCCACACAATGTTGTAGAGAAGTGTCAAACAGGACAGCCCAACAACATCCAGAGCCTTTAGGAACTCTGAGCAGATCTCATCCACCCCTGGGGCTCTGCCACTAAGGGTTGTTTTGCCCACCTTGGTGACTTCAGTCCCAGAGATAGGAAAGCCCACCTCAGAGTTTCCAGACTCTGCTTCCTCAAGAGAAGACGTGTCGTCAGATTGACAAGGTCTTTGAAGTATTCTGCCCAACCAGCTCACAACATGCCAACTGTCCCCACTGTACACAGTGTTAATGGTGCACTGCTTCCCCCCTCCTGAGACTCGATGTGGACCAGAATTTCGTCAATGCCATCCAGAAGTTGTCTTCCATGGCCTCACCTAACTCTTCCTACACCTGTTTTTTTTTTTTTTTTTTGCCTTGGGAAACACCGAAGCCGCACTCTGTCTGGCCAGTTCACACCTGCCAACTACCTGCAAAGTCCCACAGGTCAAAGAAGCGTGATAGGTCTCTTTCTTCAGCTTGGAGATTGGAGATTGCTGCCATTATAGGCACTGACCACCTTAAGGCCACAACAAAATAATTAAAAAAAAAAAAGTTTGTCGCGCTTCGTGTCGTGACAGCCTCGAGGACGTTCAACTTCTCACACAGGGGGAGGAATAAATCATGAAGGCTGGTTTGTGGACACTCAGAGGTAATAAATATGGCCCGCTGTGCTTTTACTACAAAAACAGAGCCAAGCAAAAACACTCACCTGACTTATACAGTAGAATGGTGGAGAAAAAACTGATTCCTTACAGCCATTTCCACCGTAGTGACATTTATGCAATGACGGGCGCAAAATTGTTCGACCCAGTTTATTTTTGTCATGCTTGAGCAAGATGGGAGAGGGTGTGGACCCAGAAAGAGGGAAGCTCAAAAATGATCATTTAAAGATGAGAAAAGAAAACACAAATGTCAACTACCTACAAGGTAACAAACAAACAAACAAAATATCTCAAATAAACTCAGTATAAAAAGATACAATTCTAAACTTTGGAAAACACCGGCACCTAATTCACAAGGACAGCAAGAAACCGACAGAAACTTGCACTTCAACATGGAACACGTTGACAATGACCCGACAAGCACTGAAAGGAAACTGGAAACTAAATACAGTACACGCACAAGAAATGTGACTACACAGAACAACTAGACAAGAAAGAATTGGAAGTGGGAGCTGATTGGAAAGTGTGTGAAAAGTTAAGTGAGCAAAGGGGGAGAAACATAAGTGCGCAGAGAACGAGATGTTGAGAAAGAGATGGAGGGGTATTGTGAGTGAATAATGAGAGATTTTGAGCAAGAAAAATAATTTTCTGTGCTCAAAATCTTTCATTGCTCACTCACGATAGTGGCACCAATATAATTCCATACTGCGTGAGCATAAGGGCAAGCAAGCTACGTGACACCTTACCATAGTGATGAACATACAGAGTGTGACCACGGATGTATAACAAGCCTTAAGCCGCATGAACCTCTTACTGTTTCACAGTTATCTGTAGAGGCACTTGGGGCGGTCCAAGCAGATTCTAGGAGTAGCAAATGCCCTCCTCCTCCTTTCTCCCAGTGTCCTTCCTATGCAAAGCCCTTTAGGTCGCTCAAGAGCTGATGGTGCTTTTCATAATTCCCTCCACCTTAACAAAGGTGCCAATTCCAGCTCAAGAAAAGCATCCCAGAACATGATGCTGCCACCACCATTCTTCACTGTATGTAAGGTGTTCTGTTGTAATGAGCGGCACTGTAATTTGTGTGAATCATTCCTCTTGAAATGAGGACAAAAGGTGAAAAAAAAACCACATGTGCGTAATATAGCCCAGACAAAATTAAAATAAAAAATAGGACAATGTTGTCACATGTACTAGACCACCAATACTGCCAGACATTCTTGTCAGTTTCTTGACAGCTGTGTTGTTTTCTTTTTGTCTTTTCATTGGCTTTTCACTAAGGTACAGTACAACATCCAGTTTCTGGCAACAGCATTGTATCATACCTTCTCCATGTGATGATGACTTCCTTCATTGTATGCAATAGCATAATCCAACTACTGAGCAATGTTGTTTTATCCTTTGTTTTTCTTTTTACACTTTTACTGCTCTTTTATTGATTCTTTTGTGCAATGAGATCCCCCTGCTAAAAGGTTTCTGCTAATCATGTCATGTGTGAAGTCAATATAAGAAATTCAGGAAACGCAAATAAGGACATCTGAACGTTATTTGTGTTTTATGAGATGCACTTTTAGTAGTGGCAGGTGTATGCTGACTTTCAATAAACATGAACTTGAGTGTGATTTGAAGGTAATTTTAGAATAGTGTCACTTTTCTTGACCATTGAATGGATGAAGGAAGTTTCATTCATTTTGCCTCTTACGTTTTTTTTTTTCTCTATTCTATTCTTTTTTCTTTAGATGCCTGTTGATCATTATGGATGACACCTCAAGCTCTGATGCAGTCTTCATTCCAGCTGCTTTGGGTACTGCCTATGTTTAATATTTGAAAAACTACGACTGCAGATAAAAAGCTGAGACCGCAAATACTGCCAAGGGCCACACATTAATCCTTCATATATAAAGAAGCACCATCAATACCGAAAATCTGTGAAGTAGCAACCATAATTTATTGTATTATTTACATATAGTTATATCTATATCACTAAGCTGAAAACAATTCCAATATTTGGCTGAAACATGACTGATTTATCAAGTATTTATTTTAAAAATATAAATATAAATCAAGCTATTAAAAGCCATTACAGCATGTACCATGTTGAAGTACTGGCATGTTGGATGATTGCATATCTATCTATCTACAGTATCTATATATATATATATTTTTTTTTTTTTTAATGGCATAATTCAGAGTAATAACTGATTAAATATGACCTTGAGGCCCAAAATATAATAATAAATTCTGAAAAGAACTTGAATAGGGCCAACTTCCTGTTGAGTAGGGCTCCAGTTATGTATTGTAGATAATGGGCTGTTAGATATGCCTCTAACTTGCTTGGGTCTTAATAATAATAATAATAATAATAATAATAATAATTATAATAACCCTGATAAACCTCTGATTTAGTTTGATTTAGTTTCCCTGGAAAGTCACATTTTTGTTAATGCAGCAAAACAGACAACCTACTAATGCTTGACCCACATCGGGCAAACTTGTTAAATACTTGTTTCCGCTTTTGGGATCATCCGTCTTGAATGTTATCCATTCATCCATTTTCTACAGCCACATATCCTCACAAGGGTCGCAGGCTTGCTGGTGCCTATCCCAGGTGGCTTCCTAATTAAAGTTTTATGGAGCTATTGGATTTGCATATTACATTATAATAGATTCCTTAAATTTCCAGATACAAAAATATCCAAAGCTTTCAAAATAAATGCGCACTCAATAGATTTGAAAGCTTCTATACTTATTTTATTTGTAATATGTCTGCCAGTCAGAAAACCAGACCGAGTTTTCTCTATTATATCATTTAGCGTTTTGTTTTAATTTCTGATCTAAACAAATTTCCAGAATTTTACAATCATTATTATGGAGTGATTATGGTCTTATTTCTTATGCTGTTTTTTTTCTTTCCATTTTAGATGGCCCATTCCACCAAGTTGCCATATTGTCTGGTAGTGAAGGTTGGTGGAGAACCCATGAGTTCAATACCAGTCATATTAATTGGCATGGGGCAAACTTTACGGAATCACCTGGAAATCGGACACTAATCCAGGCAGCAACAAACTTTGACCCATTGGGAGGACATACAGTCTGGCAGGTAACATTTATATGATGAGGCATTTTCAAAGACAAAAAGCATTAAGAATTCTGATGTGCTCCAATTTATTTATTTTTTTTTTGAGCGATTTTAAAATAATCAAAATATACCTCCTCTCGCTAACAGCTGTATTTTTTTTTAAATAATGATTTAAATGGATTCACCCATATTTATTTACTTTGAATAATTATATGAACACAAAGTAAATATGTGAACATTTGATTTTTGAGTATTTTGTACAGTTATTAAATACAGTTTCTTTTTCTCAGGATTGAGTTGAACTTCACTGTGTGCCAAATTATTAAGCCAGAATTGTTCATTTTTCTATTAATGAAGTCTATGTTGAATAGATTTTTATCAATAATTAGATGAAAAAAATACTAAGTACCAATACCACTAGTACCAGTATTTCTGATACAGACCCCTAGGCAAAAAACAAAATAAAAAAAACAGATCATTTTATTTATTTCAATAGACAGTGTTCCTACAAACTATTAAATTAACGTCAAATTCTAATTTCTTAAATTTAATTTGCAGTTCATAAATGCAAATCTGCTCGAAAAGAGAGTCGAAAGTAGTTTTAGCTGACATCACGAGTAATGTACCTTGAAATAAAACCTGGTATCAGCCTGATAGTGATACTTGATATCGGTACGATCCATTCTTAACAATAATAATAAAAATGAACCAGAGCCCTTATGATGAAAAACATTGCGTTTTCCTTGTCTGGATGTGAGTCACTTGGGCCCCCCTCCGAAGCCAGGCCTGGAGATGGGGCTGAGGTGGACACTGTGTAAGCTTTAGACCGTTTTTCACTATGGACAGCGGGAGCTGCTGGAGGTGCTGCATTTACCATTGTCCTTAAATATAACAAACATGGCAGCCTCCAGAGCAGTGCCACCCCCCATGTACTTAATATAATTCAATGGTAACTAGACCTATGGTTATATTTAAAACATACTGTTGGTCATTAAGAACACATTTATTCGCAACTTTTTGAAATTTATAATCATTTAATTATAATCCCATGCCAATTTACAAAAACTGATCTTTGGAACTGGCAAGCGCACCAAAATAAAGCAGGTTTCTTTTGAAAGGTGAACTCTTAATATTTTCTCTTTCATAGTCAATGGTTTGAAATGTGGATCTATTTGTCTGTATTTGGTACATGCAGCATCCACTTCAACTTGTGGGCCTGGAAGGGGGCTCCTCCCACCTGTGGTCCCTTCTGGAGGTTTCTGATTTTCCCGATTGCGGTTTTTGAGTTTTTCCTTCCCCTTCTGGGAGCTTTGACAGGCGATGCTGTTGTGTATCTTACACCAAAAAGATGTCTCTGTATGACTTCTTTTTTCGAAAGAAGTCTTGACATGACCTCTTTTCATCTGTGAAGCCCTTTGAGACTTCGGTGATTTAGGGCTATACAAATAAAATTTGATTGATTGATTGATTGATTGAATGGTTTTATATTTTCAATAAAAGATGCTTTGCACAAAATGTATTGCTTTTTTTTTTAATTGATAATTGCATTCTCTGGGAAGGAAAAGGCATTCCTTGTCTCGGTGATTGATATGAAAGAGTCATGAACATGTGTTCATACAGATTTGTAATATACAAAACTGACAGACGGACTCAATATTCCGAAATGACACATGGCCTTTAAGGAAGAATGTTTCTTACACACATTCAGACATTAAGACAATCAGATGAGCTAATGTAGAACAAAAAAAAAAAAAAAAACAATTAACTCATGTATTATGCTCTCTTTTGGCAAGTAGGTAACTATTGAACATTTGTGATACGTTTAGTGTAACATTCATTTTTTAGACTTTGTCTCCTAGGATTTTTGCTACAAAAACATGTTAAGCCATAATTTTTAGGAAATGTGAGTTGGTTATTCCTATTTTCAACCGTCACTGAGATAACAGGCAACATGACCTAAAAGACTTATGAAACACCCTAAGCCTCACTTCTCACTGAGAGTATACAGTTAAAGTATGCGGTACATGATGTAATTATTATTGTGTTTTGTTTTTTTTCTTCCCATCTTCAGGTTATTGTAATTGTCTTCCTCACTGGATCACTTTCACTTTTTACCGTTGTTGGGAACATCTTAGTTCTGCTGTCCTTCAAGATCAACAAGGCGCTGAAGACTGTGAACAACTACTACTTGCTGAGCTTGGCATTCGCTGACCTGACCATTGGCACTTTATCAATGAACTTGTATACCACCTACATCATTATGAATCAGTGGGCTCTGGGACCAGTGATCTGTGACTTGTGGCTCGCAATCGACTATGTAGCCAGTAATGCTTCAGTCATGAACCTTCTTGTCATAAGCTTTGACAGGTATGTGTGTTTCTTAAGTAAGACCTACTTTGTTTAGATAAGATTATTGGAAATATATAAGTGTTCTCTCGTTACTTCGCGCTTCATCTTTCGCGCCCTCAGTGACTGGCCAGGCAATCCGTCAATCAGCTCACGGGCACTCCTTCAGGAGACATGATTGGCTTCCAGCGTGACATCCACCAATGAGGGTAGGAAATGTGATCCACTCAGGAGTTGTAATCTACTCCTGTCCTCATTGGTCGATATTGTGCTGGGAGCCAATCACATGTCTTGTGGGAGTGCCCGTGAGGTGTTTAACTGATTGTCTGGCCAGTCTTGTCCAAGCTTTTTACTGTGTTACCAATAGTCTCCACCTCACACTTGAGTGGGAATGTGCGGCGGGGGCAATGCGGTGAGGACAAAACAGAGCGTTATCGTAATAAATTGGAATTTCGAGTGTAAACTGAGTTTCCCTGTTTGGTCAGCTTTCGTTTTCTCATGTGAATAACTCATTACCATACTGTATCTTGGATGTTTTAAAATTCTAAGCTCTTTTTGAACACAAGAGATCTATGTTCTTTCCATTTTTTTCCACCCATCCAGCGTTTGCACAACGCACGACAAGAATGCATGCAAACAAACATCAATAGTGAGCCCTGGCTGACCGCATAAAAGTCTGTCAACCGAAAGTCTGCCACTCAGTACCTTATTGCGATCGCTCTTTATACAGTTTGTAGTTCATTTTTTCATGGCTGGTTGCCTGTTGATCATGTCGGTCAAGGCTGCAGTTTTCTCTGCCCTCCAGTGGCTGCGAAGCTTTTATTGGTTTTTCAACCTTGTGTCGCCTTGTTGTTGTACAACCTTTGGCTTCACTTCATGGAGTGAGACTGGAGATATTTCTGCTGTACCATTTTATGTACTTTTTGTGTAGTTTATCAACATTTTTTAATTTCTTTCATTATCTGTGCTGTTTTCATTAACTAAATCGTAATACTTCATTTGATAAGATTTTAAAATAGGAAAACATGAAGAAATATACGATTTAATAAAAGTGTTGAAAAGAAAAAGTAACAAATACTATTTCCTAAGTGGAAGCAACTACAAATCGTGGGTTACAGTTTTTCTCCTTTCGTTGTGCCCACTTCTTGAAATGGAAATGAAATACTTAATACAATACTCCAGACTTACAATTCTGTAATTACTGCCAGGCTTCACACCCAGTTGGAACAGCATCCAAAGTTTGACATTCCACACACTGTATTCATACTGTCAATGAAATGTTAAATTTTATTCACGCAAAAAGAAATACAAACAAAAAATAGAAAATACCGGAAAAGGGGGGAAAAAAAAAAAATCTAGCCTGCAGCCCTGTACATAAAATGAACCAAAGAAATCGTATATGGTGTTGATGGTGTTATGTTCCTGACCCATTTTGACACCAGAATAGACTGTATGCATGACTCACACAAAATATGATAAAAAGCAGCCATTAGACTCTTATTTAACTAAAAAGGTTTCAAACAGCAGGATGTATTAATTTGAAAAAGATAGCCTAAATATGGCAAACTCATTGGTGTCAAATGTCCTTCCGGCCCAGGAGGATGACCTTCAATTTGGCTCGCATGATTATTTCGTAAAGCATTAAAAAAAATAAATAAAAGGGACAAAACCCATTAGTCCACTGTCTTTAATTCTGTAATGCCCTTGCATGTGCCAAAAGGGTTCACTCAGTCGTGGTTCTGTTTGATCGCTTTTTTAATTGAAACACAACTCACACTTGTTCTCGATAACTGACTTCCTCAGTCAGACTCCGCAGTATTCCTCAATTTTAACAACATTTCAATACACAAAAAGTCTTAATTTTTCCAAGCAATGTCCAGCTCAGCACTGCGACTTACAAACAAGATGCCAGTTGCCATGCTTGTGCGAAATAGCTTGCAGGTAAAATATTTCAATCACCCTAAAGACATTCGCAATAGCCCTGAGTCATTTGGGCCATTATCAGACATTCAGCTTTGATCTGTGTTGTATTATAAACAATCAGTGTTCCAGTTCTTTACTTTATTTACAGCTCAGCAATTAGCTCAGAGCGCCAGTTTTTGGACGTGATCTCAGAACTACTTCTTCGTTAGTATTTTAAGATGTCTTTACGTGTGTGCCATCCAGCGTCCAAAATGAGACAGAATCGCACTGTTTAATCCTGTTCAATACTTTGTACATCATTGCACACTTTGCAAAGAAGTTATACAACCACAGATTTTTATTTGAGCCTTTATCCTTTTCTGGATCTTTGTATTTCATTGTATTTATTTATTTATGTTTAATTCATCTTGTGTTCTATAAAAAATATGTATCTCACAAATATATTGAAAAATAGATCATAGAAAAATTCCTTTCATAACATTAAACTTAAGAAAAATGCTATATTGTGATACATACACAACCAAAAAGAAGTTATTTTGCTTAATATTTTTAATTTACTTTTCAATAACATATTTAGAGTTAAACCTTTGTATTTACTTGAAATTGGGACAAGGCTGGCACTCATCTTATTGACATTAACTGTTTTTTGTGATTTATAGCATGATTTTACCTGTGCAGCCTGCTTTGGATTATATTTTGCTTAATGCGGCCCCTGAGCTAAAATGAGTTTGACAGATCTGTAATTGTAGGCTATTTGTTCAAAGATACACTGAGATGCCTGTGACATACTAAGGCACTTGCAATTTCTTGAAATCAATAAAAATGACATTCCGTTTTGAACATTTGGTGGTGCCTTCGGGATTTTCCAAGTCATTTTGAGAACGTAATTTCTGTTTCAAGAAATGGGCCGAACCAATGGAGGAAATATGCATTAATAGTGAAAAAGTGATAGTTGGATGCGTTGAACTGACCAAGGATTATTATTGCTGTTGCTGAGAAACAAACATAGCAATGGTGTTCCATTTTTTTCCAATGGGTAATCATGGTCTTTTTTTCCCTTTAGGTATTTCTCTGTTACCAGGCCTTTGACCTATCGCGCCAAACGCACAACCAAACGAGCCATGACCATGATTTGTGTAGCGTGGTCGATATCTTTCATTCTTTGGGCCCCAGCCATCCTTTTCTGGCAGTACATCGTTGGTGAGCGGACAGTGCCACCGAACGAATGCTTCATCCAGTTTCTGTCTGAGCCCATTATTACATTCTGCACTGCTATAGCGGCATTTTACTTACCAGTCACTATAATGACAACCCTGTTTTGGAAGATCTATCAGGAGACAGAGAAACGTGCCAAGGATATACAGGGTCTTAAGGGCTCTGGAGCAGGAACCAGTCAGACTCAAAGTCACAGGACTGACAATAGTGTGACCAAGAGCCAAAAGGAAAAATCAAACACAGCATCGACAAAACAAATGAACTCAACAAATGACATTGAGGAAAATCAGCTTCCTTCAGACAACATGAAAGACAACTTGAATATTCCAAGAGGAATGAAAACCAGAGGGAAGTGTAATGCATTCTTTTACCAATTTTCATCACATTTATTCCGTGGTTTCAAAAGGGCTGACCACACCACCTCAGCAGAGCAGAGTTGCCACAACACTTCAAACAAGAATGATGCTTCAGAGGAGGAAGAAGTAAATGATGCAGACCAAACAAGACTTTCGTCAGGTTGGCTATAGTAATATTACCTATTGTTGAGCATGCTTGAAGCAGGATTGGATTCAAGCCTACAGTATACAGTGTTCCCTTGCTACTTTGCGCTTCATCTTTCGCACCCTCAGTGCTTCGCTTTTTTTTCATGAAAAAAACAATATTGCAGAGAAACACACCATAAAGGTTTCCTCCATGGATTGACTGTAATCGCACATGCCATGGGCACTCCGACGTCGATTTCGAATGGAGCCCGTAGCTGACATGTAAACATGAAAACAATCAGTGTTCCAGTTCTTTACTTTATTTACAGCTCAGCAGAGTTTACAACCAAAATTCTAATTTTCAATTTATTACAACAGCAATGCAAACGTTTTCCCAACACGTTCTTTCGTCCTCGCCGTACTCCCTCAGCCGCGCGTTCTCACTCGCATGTGAGATTCACTCAGCGCTAGCTACTGTAGTTAACAGTCAACAGCTAGGTCAAGACTGGTGAGGCAGTCAGTAAATAAGCTGATGGCTACTTGTACAGGACACTTTATTGGCTCCCGGTGCAACATCGACCAATGAGGGCAGGAGTGTAATGCAACTCCTGGGCAGGATCAGATTACAACTATTTCACGGATTTCACTATTCGTGGGGGGTTTCCGCTCCCCATTAACTGCTAAAAATGAGGGAACACTGTATGTGACTTTTTGTAATCTCTCATATATTCCATACCTAAGTTTAATATGTAGGTTAAACGCTACACACAGTATAGATGGCCTGCGCTAACTTTTACCTGATTTATTAAAAAATGAGTTACCTCCCCATTACCTAAACATCTTGCTTTTTCAATGATCAACATCTCTCCAATGTAAAACATTAAGACCATATATATGCTTTCAGAGTTTGACTGCATCTTTTCTTAAGATTCACTGTTTTTGCACTAAATGGCTGCATTAAATTGGCCTGTTAAAGTTACATTGTATTAGCAGATTTTGGGAAGTATGAAAATTTACATTTGGCAGAGGCCTGCTTTTGAGCTAAGGATATTTGGATGGGTATATTTGCCCCTTTCATGCTGCCACGCATACATTTTGCGAATGGGAAGCAAAAAAAAAAAAAAAGAACTGTATCACAAATGTATCCTATGACATACATATGAACTATGAATCATGTCTTATTTGTTCTTTCTAGATGGAGAGAAGAGTAAAAGGGCAAGGGAGAAGAACATAAAATCATCAGAGTCAAAACATTCACTGCCTTCTGACACATCACCCGAAAATATATCCATGAAAGATGTGAAAAGGGTTGCATCGAAGGCCAAGAAAGAGGTGAATAAATGCAAGAATGAAAAAAAGGCAAATGACAAGAAAGCAGCACGGACACTGAGTGCCATCCTTTTGGCCTTCATTATGACTTGGTTACCATACAATATAATGGTCTTAGTCAACACCTTCTGCCAGGACTGTATACCGGGAACTCTTTGGGCACTGGGTTACTGGTTGTGTTACGTTAACAGCACTATCAACCCTATGTGCTACGCCCTGTGTAACAAGACCTTTCGAACAACATTCAGGGATATCCTAATATGTCAGTGGAATCAAAACAAAAACAAGCCTCAATTCAATAAGAGAAATGTTGCAGCTTGCCAAAAAAAGAGATCAAATGTAGATGTATGATTCAAACGTTACAAAAAGAAATAGGACGTTAAAGGATTATGAGTACGAGTCAGTTTTAATGTCAATTTATTCACACACTAGCCACATCAATGTATCAAAATTACATTCCTCGAATTCAGGGTCGGCTCGAGCCAAGGCGAGCTCGACAATTTTGATACGCTTAAAAGAGAGGTTGAAGTTTTAATATATTTAATAGAATGTTACACAATTTAAAATATAAAATGTAACACTTTCTTTACTTCATGACAGTTTTATGACTCCCAAAAAATAATGCGCCACTTGCTTTTCAACATTTAATTGCACAAACCAAACGGAGCAACGCCTCTTTTAGCCTTTCATTTGCAGCTAGATATTTTGAATAATTTCATCATACTTACACACTTGTCTGAGTCAAACCAATAAATTTGTCCCTCCCCCCACTGTAGCGCCATTCATGCAGAGGAGTAGCATTAGTTATTATCATTTATAGTAACAATACTTCGGAATTGCTTTACATTTTAATCTGTTAGCTGTTTTGTGTTCACGGTTATTTATCAAGTCAGGGCAGTTTCTCTAATTGAAAGTGGTACATTTACACAGCAGATTTTATCAGGACTTTATCATTGATCAAGTGATATTCTTCTTTTGTCTCCGGTTTTAATGTCCCTCCTAGATTAACAGAATTTTGTCCCAATGCGCTGGGTCAAATCCTCCTCAAGAAGTTTAATTCCTTATTTTCAGCACTGGCTATGACTTGCATCTAGTACATTGGCATTTGCCATTAGATTCGGGACTCAAAACTAAATTAACAAAATGACAGCAAAAAAAAAAAAAAAAAAAAACAGCAGCTAATTTGTTATCAAAAAGAAGTGTAAGTAGAGTAACAAACACATACACAAATGTGTTAATGCATGAGCAGCCACAGTTGTACTCATGTTCCACTTTTATCCACAACAAATGCGACTGTCATGCATGGGTCTTTTTAGTTGATCAAATGATTATTTTTTTTTTATTTATTTTTAGTTTGTTAAATGATTTTTACGTGATTTTCTTCTTGCCCTTTAGAAAGACTTTGTTCCCCTACAAAATATCTCAATATGTTTCAGTATCATTTTTTCCACATACCATTTAAAGTGCAATTACCAGATTAATAAATTCAGAAACGTACAAGAGTTTAATCGGACATTTGAGAGTTAAATGAACGCGGATGACGCAGTCTGTCAGCCATTACTCTGCTTGGACAGGACAGTTGATTCAAATAATATTTCAAAAAAAAAATTACTTGCTCCTCGTCACCTATTTAATTAGTTTTTATGTTTCGCTCTTCTTTCGTTTTGAATTAAATGTTAGCGCTAATACTGTTGAAATAATACATTCAAATATAATTACTGGATATTAAAGTTGAGTTTCCTCCGATGTTTTGGCGCTCTCTAGTGCCCGATACACTCAGCATCTGCTTATCTCGGCTAACGGGTTCTTGCAATCTCCCGCGTAGACACAAAATAGCAAGAGACACCATTAACAGTCAAGTCGCAGGTACGATGTGTAATAGGAGTATAAAAATGTCTTCATTACGGTACATAGTGTCTCTTGAGGTATTAGGCTCAAGAGGCGATTAAAACATATAACAGGCAATAAATCCCCAAAGAGTCTAACGAAAACAACAAGTATGTAAATTAAATGAATAGCTCGATGTATTGTGCGGTGAAAGAGGCAAGAAGGAGCTTACCTAGTACGAAGTATTATTTACAAATATAAGTTGGGTAGCTTTGGGATTTAAGGCATGCTTACCCTAAAACAGTGGTTATCAACCTTTTTTCAGTGATATACCCCCTGTGAAATATTTTTTCAGCCCTATTAGTGATTGGAAGTACCCTTTAACCAGTGCAAAGCATTTTTGGATTCAAAACAACAACAACAAAATACTTAAATTAAGCCATGTCCGATCCATTAAACTGTAGAACCTTTCATACATAATTTGTACTGGCCCACAAAAACAAAAAAAATCAACATAAAATGTCCCCTTTTGGATCAAAGAAATAACAATGATTACATATTTTTTTACAAAAAAAAAAAAAAAAAAAAAAAAAAAAAAAAAAAATCAACAAAGTGTCAGACTTGAGAACTAACCAAAATAAGTAAATATCTGTCCATGGAATAATACTATTAAACATAACGTGTCCTATTTTGAGATTAAAATGAAATATTTGTTCACAAAAATAGATCATTAATTTATTATTATATATTTGTCCGCAGCAACAAATAGTGTCCTCTTTTGGGGGAGAATCTGTCATTTATAAAATAATTAAATTGATTAACCTATTGAACATGAATTTGTTCTCTGAACTTATATTTCCCAGAAATATTGAATTACTTCAATAATTATTTTGAAATGAGTTTTGCATGTTTGTTTATTTTATTTAAAATCTGGACTACCCCCTTGAGTTCCTTCAAGCCCTTAAAAACAGACCTGTTCTGTGATCCTCAGAAATTTCTATACACTGAGCAAAGCCCCCAGAAATATTCTTAGACCTGCAGTTTAAAATGTAAGCTTTATCAACAAATTGTTGATACCAGAAATGTACACCATTAAAATATATGCAGATGTGCCTCAATACAATTGTTACACTGCAACAGTTCAGAACCAGGAAATGTAATCCTTAAGTACTAAATCTAGAGGCGTTATAAGTGTAATCAATATTGATTGAAATGCTGAGTTACTAAATTATTGTGATATTTTTAACATTAATGGATCACGGGTCAAATTGACAGATGAATGCTGGCAGATAGAAACAAACATCAAACGAAAGTTAACTATAGAGTAATATGGATGCTATTTGCCAAAACATATGTTTGTCATTTTCATTTGATGGAAAAAATAAAATCCTAAAACAACATGGTTGTGTTTAGCATGTCAATCTCTCAATTAAGCAGTTACAAAGGTTAGCATCGCCTCACCAATTAACAATATGTGTACATGTAAAATCCAACTGCTTATTAATCTTATTGTTGTCATATACGATTATTATATGTATGTTAATTTATCTGGTTCCTTTCATTTTATTTCTTTATCTTCCCTCTGTCAACTGCTTATGGAACCACTTCTACGATTGGCCAGCAGGTTTCATTTCAAAAGAAAGTGTCAAAAATCATACATGATGTAACTCAGAACCACTATGTCAAAATTACAGTGACGATTCAAATGACATCGCATGCCCTTAATACTCAATTTAAATAATGTATTTCTCCATGTACAAGTTGAGTTTTTTTTTTCCCCTCATTTTCAACCCCCATATTCCAGAAGTCAACTTATACCCGCATAAATCAAAACAGAACATTTTTTTCCACGTCTGTGTTTAAAAAACATTTGGATGGGAAATAAGTAATATCGTATCATTTACAAGGCATAAAAAAAAATTATATATATAGGTCACTACAGTTCTATTGGTCAGCGTCTCCTCACGGAGATGGTGGTCTGCTATTGGTCGGTCTCACTTGTTTCAAAATGGCGGAACGGTAAAGCTTTGTTCAATTGTGAGTGATTACAAAACCGTATTTATAGTGCATTTTACTGCTTAATTCAAAGTTGAAAGGGTTAGCCATGGGTCCCAAGATTGCTAGTGATGTGAAAGAGAGAAGAAGGAGATAACTCTTAGGGAATCTGGCCATAACAAGCGGCACTCAAAGATAAATAAATCATTTCTATATTCTTTATTTATGATGTATGTTTTCTGATTGTATACATGTATATTATATATACGCAGCATTTACTATACTATTTTGGTAGCAATTTTTAATATGGACGTACAATGTTGACGTTTTTACCTGGGGTTCGAAGGTAAAGAGAGCTCCTCAATGTGCTACGGTGCATTTAAAAAACTTTTGGGAACATGGTATTTATTCGATAGTCTGACATCACAGAAGGCGTATGTGTGAAAGTCACGAACCGCCACTGATATCTATCTATCTATCTATCTATATACATACACACACACACACACACACACACACACACACACACACACACACACCACTCGATATAGTATGCATCCGTTTAAGCATATTTGCACTTTCAAATGCACTACCTGTTGAAGAGTATTGAGGATATTTGTGCAAATCACGAGCAGGAATGAAAGGACGTCCTGAGAGGAGCTATTTGGCGTGTAAAATAGCGACGATGACTGAGGACTTTTAGATGAATTCACGATTTAACTGTGTCAAAAAATAAATAATTGAAACCTCACATTTTCTTTCTGTTGCAACATTAGTTTCAGCATTTGAGTCTACGCACGCGTACCTTGCGTCAGACTTCTCATTTTCACCCCACCCCTTTCCCCCATAACGGCAACATTATGTTAATTGATATATAATGAAGAAATGTGTCTAAATGTAGTGTAATTTCATCATACATATGTAATAATATAATAACACACACCATGTGTTTTATTTGCACAGCCATGTTATGTGTAACCACTATAGTCAAGGTTAGACGTTCTCTGGCCTTTTTGTAAAATTCACCCAAATTGAAGTTAAAAAAAAAAAAGGAGGGGTCGACTTATACTCGAGGTCGACTTATACACGGAGAAATACAGTACATACAAAAGGGTCACAATTTGTGAGAATAGTGTGCCTAATGTGCCTAACAGAAAGGATCATAAACATCAGTGATCTTTTTTATGAATTCCTTAGTTTTGGAGCTGTTTGAAGTACAGCACTCCATTTTGTTTTGTGAGAGTTCCATAAAAATGGTAGACACTTGTCATGTTGTTAATTAATGATATGTCTGTATGAGTTGCTCCAAATGAGTGTTCAAATATCTTGCTTAAGGGGATATAACATAAGACGTGTGACAACAATGTTATTCTTAAGCCCCTCTATGTATATTGTATTGGTTGTTAGCATTAAGATCCACTAACAAATATAAACTGTGTTTTATGTGGATGTTGGGTTTTTTCTTTGTCTTAGTTTAGTGTGACAGTGAAGTTCAACTGGAGTGGCAATAAAATATTTGATGCAAATTTGAAAAATGGTTTGAAAGATACTGCTTTTTATGGTGTTAACTGCCAAAATACAGCATGCATATCAAGTTAGCGAAGACCAATGTGTGGTGAACATGGACTACATTCAATTTTTCAGCCTTGAACAAATTCTATTCATGTAAACAACTAAGCTTCAACAAGACTGGCAAATCACCAGAAAGTATGCTAGGAGAGACCTTGTTCAACCAAACGGAGCAAGACCAAAAACCTGCACCATCAATGGGCGACATCCTCTGTCAAGTGTTTGAACTTTTTTGCTGTGCTTCTCCCACACTTGAAGGGGTGGTACCAAAGCTGAGCTTCTAACTGGGCTCCACTCAATGACCAGACTCTTGTTTTTCCTTTTTTATTTTGATTTTCTTCAATCCTTCTGTCTTGTTGGTCACAGGTGAGCCTTAGCCGTAGCCACACGCATGACCGTAGACGTAGGCTAGGCCACAAGTAAAAAAAAAAAAAAAAAAAAACTTAAACAAAACAGCAACTCTTTTCAAATCCCTTATAAAACAGATACACCATATAACAATCAAAATACACAGTACGCGTTTGACATTAAACTACCACTGCCTTAAAGTTAGACTACCCACTTTTAAATTAATTAACGCGCGAATGCAACAAAGAATAAAACTTCAGCAAGCCACGAACCACAATACACACGCCGAATGATTTAGCGCCCCCAGTCCGTGCCTATTTCCGCCACCGCACAACCATCGAATGCGCGACGCGGAGGAACAAACGGGGCTTACCGACTGTCTGCTCAGTTCTTGCTTGGGGTCCACAGCTATGGTCATTTCATGTATGCGCCTAACATCACTGTGTGGCGCAATGGCGTCTATTGCCGACTCCGTTCTAGTCACGGTTACGTATATGGTCCATTTATTTACCTTAATTACTCGCAGCTGCGTGATTAACGTGTTCGGCTAGCGCTCACGTGTCAGCTATAAAAAAAAAAAAAAAAAGGGCGTTCGCCGCGACACTCTCCCTAAAGATAATGGAAACTCAAACGTGAGATGAGTCCAATAGGTGGCCCCATTCTCATTGAAGGAACCATCCCAGAGCAAACAAAAAACGAGCATTTCAACAAACTCCAAAATAAAAGCCTGAAATACAGGCACAATATTTTGCACATAGGGAGAAGCTCCTCACAAGCAGTCATCCTGAGGTGGCACCACCAGTGGTGTAATGAAGGGTATATGGCGATATACGGCGTATACCCACTGTACTGAGAGTAAGCATTGTGTGTACCCACTTCTAACCTCACCCCATGCGCACCTTACAATAATAACCAACTGCTTAGCTGTCTCTTTCCCTTCAAGGCTGGTGACATTGTGACCCACCTTCCTCTCTCTCTAATTGGCTGATACTCGCTGGTTAACTTTAGGCACGGTGACTGACCAATCAGAAGCAGAATAGGGGTGGCGCTCGTTCGAACTTGAGTCACGACAAACAGTCGAATATAAAAGCGGCAGGAAATGATGGCAAAACTCTGAGGTAAGTTTCAAGGTGGTTTTCAAGTGAAACATTATGACGTGCACATTTAGAGAAGAGATTTTGTTGCCAGTAGTTTAACTGCACAAGCCGGCTATATGCATGCTAAGCTAGCTAGGTGCCATGAGAGAAGCCTTAGCAGCCCAACCACAGCTTCCTGTCCTCTCCGCAGCTTTTGACAGTTTGATGAAAGGACCAAGTTGGATTCCTATTGACGACGAATGGCTGTGGCTCAGCTAATATTCATTGAAATCATTTATGTCAATGTCTATGAAGCATGTTTGTTATTAGACAAGTTACTTAGCATTAGCTAACCAGAGAGAGCTAGAGACTACCAACCAGGCTAGCTAGTATAAAATTAGTTTATGTAGATCTATTTTAATTTGATATAAGCTAGACTAGTAGTTGAAATAAATTTAAACACAAGAATGGATCGACTAGTTTGAGACTTAGTTTAAAACAATATTGAGGTCTGGCCAGGCTGTTCTCAAGCAAAACTTGTTGGTGTCTCACCTCAAAAATGGATTGCTAATTCAGCTAATTGAAGCCCCATTCAAAATTTCATGCGACGAACTCAAGGTCGACAACACTGTCATCCTTTGCCCAAAACGACTGTTGTCTGGAATTTAACCCTGGAGGAGAAATCTTGCTAGATGCTACAATTATAGGTGATGTCCAGTGCCAATTCAATTCAAATTGCAATTAACATTGGATTGTCGAAAAGAGTTAAGCGATATTCAACACTTTAGATTGGTCACTAATTTGCAAAAATAACTGACTTACTGAAGACTGAACAGCAGTGTAAATATGTAAAATAAATATTAAAAAGACCAAATTTGGTCAGCAATGATATGCAGGAACTTTCTCAGTTATAACAGTGACTGTTTAAGTAAGTGCACTTGCATTGCACTTACTAATTTGGAACACATACTGAAGTACAGGCTGAAAAATGGCAGTCTTGTTATAGGATAAAATTCATTTGAGTGCACACCAAATCAAATGTTATGTTGCTTATCAAGCACTTTATTAATGTTTTGTTTCAACACAAAAATATTTGCCATTGACATTGAAATTGTTTCTGCAATAGACAACATAATGTATTTGAGCTGTGATCACCAGCTACTTGATCTTCAGGTTAAGGTCAGAAAGCCAGCCTGATGTTTTTCTGATGTTCCCACATGCCCTGACAATCTTGAAAAGCCAAATTCTGTGTAATATGCATTTTTTTTCCCTTTTACATAGCACAGACGAATTGTTTCAGTATCTATGGTGTGATTCTTGACTATCATCTCAGCATATGTAATTAATGAGAAGTCAGAAATCAGTGAAATAGGCCACTTTTGAAAAGGATCCTGGGAATAGACAGTGAATCATGATGTTATCTTTCATGTAAGTCAGCATTCATCACACTCACAGGACAATGTCCAGTGAGTCAAATCTTCATGCCAAGCTTGGCTTTCTGTAGAACAGACAATGCACAGAGGTAAGTTTTAGTGATACAGTTGACAATGCAAGTCTCAAAATCCCGGTCAAATGATATTGCAAATCATCTTTGAACTAATGAATGATATATTATGGAAAATGTTCTATTTCATATTCTGTATCATAGGCACATGTAGACCAATTTAAATTGAATAGCAGCACCCCTGAAAGTAAGGGAATTGTTGACCTTTCTTCTCTTTTAAAACAAACGGAAAAGTGTAAAATCATACTGTTCTTGGTTGAAAGGTAATATTTGAACAACAAAAATACAACAATGGTTTGTTCAACTTCATTTCTTACTTCCGACCTCACCCCAAAAAGAGAGCAAAATACTGCATTCCACTGATGTAAATTGATGGTGTACTACTTGCTTGAATCAGTCTATGTAGCTCCATCTCCTCAGCACTCCCTGGTAAGCTCAATTTAGGGATGACGGAGAGGAGGGTCTGTCAGAAAGTCAAACCGATTCAGGAGGAACAATTGTTTTTTGTGGAACAGCGGACCAGTACTACACGCTTGGCAAGTTCCTCATGAGTGCACGGAAGTTTGCTCAACCAGCCTCCATGTGTTTTATAGAGTTGGAGAAGGCAAATGTAGCACCCCAAGATGTACGAAAAGTTCCTTGCAGCAGTATGTTAGGATGTATAGAATATCAGATATGGATTTTTGAATGTCTGCTTTTCTATGTTTTACAGGAGTAATATGTTTGTCCCCTTGTCCTACATGATTCACCTAATTAATTTCAAATTTTGACTGCACTATTTCAAGACCTGAGACAACAGCAAGGAAAAGAAATGTGACTTCCCTGAATAATACAGTATATGACAAGGGCAGGGGATCAAACGTGTATGCCAAGTTTATTTACTGGATTTACCTCATATTTGCTTGTTATAACGTTCCGTAATAAAGAGGTGTTTGAATTGATTAAATGTGGTTAGAAAGGGTTAAACTTACAATCCCTGTAGCATGTTTGGGTTTGACGCTGTAGGAAGCCCGCTCCTTGGCTTGTTTGAAACATTCCTCTGCTACTTTTAACCTGTAAAACATACAATGTAAAAATGGTATCATATGAGTGATACCTGTGCATCAAAACAATGTTGTATTTTTGGGCATCCCACTACAACTGGAGAATATGCCGCATATTTACCTCTCCTTTAGAATGGATTTGTTTTCCTTCTTCCACAGGTCTTTAAAGTCGGAGGAAAATTCATACCATACAGAGAAAAGGGTGTTTGGCGAAACTTCCTTTTCTCCTGCCTTTGCTTTCACAGAGTAGAATACTGTGACCTCAAGAAACCTATCAATAGGAAATAAATGAATTTTAATTATCCGCTGATTTGAATTTACTGGTTAATTTGAATTGTCATTTCCTAAGTTTGACTTTCATTAACCCTACCGTTACAGATTGTAAAAAAAAATAATAATAATAACAGATAGAACCTATCTAGCTGATCTTTCTGTGTCCTTTTGTGATTTATTGGGGTTAATTAATAGTTATTTGTATTGCAATTTCTTGACTGAATATTGTAATTTAATAATTGCTTTTGGTATATCATATTCATTGATACATTATAATGATGAACACTACCGGTTATGCTGTGGAGAAAACCAATCCATTTCAAAATCTGTTTTTTTTAATGCATTTTGTCATATTTTATTCTGACAAAAAAAAAAAAACTGAATTTGTAAGGCTTAACATACAGTACAGGATTGTCTCAGGATTGTATTGCAGGCATCAGTTTTTGAGTATACATAACTGTATTCTGGTATTCTGACGTAATGATAATTTAACTTACTAATATTGAACATGCAATGTATGATATGAACAAAAACTCTAGTCTTACTACTTCAACAACGTAACAAAATACCAATGATTTCATGTATGTGTGTATGTATGTATGCATGTATGTATGTAATGCTTGTACTTACAGTTTATGTGTGCTGCTGAGATGAGTTTCCAATGCTTCAAGCTCATGTTTAGCTATGGAAGAATAATGCATAAGACTTACTTGACTTATACGACTGAAAATATGACCAACTGTAACAAATATTCTCTGCATTCTTTTGTCACGTCTTCATGTAGCTTCATATGTTGTCATTCAGTGACTTGCCTTGTGGGTCCATGAGTCGTAAATGGTGGTCATTCATGTGTAGTCATTAGAATTATTGTATTATTTCTGTGATCAAAATGATTGTAATGATGTAAAATTCTGAATCTATCCATTTTCTAGGCTGTTGCTTTCACCAACTTGCGTGTGAGCTGGAACCTGTCGTAAGTTGACTATGGGGGACAGGTAGACTCTGCACTGGCAGCTTATTGTGGAATACTCTCAGTATAGACTAACAACAATCACATGCACATCCAAAGACCTTTGAGTATTTATTGAACCTAAGAAATATGCTCTATGTACGAGGAAGCTCCCAGAAATGCCAGAAATCATTTTCAAAAAATGTGTCTATGGCCGTAAATAAACACTTAAACACAACGTGTTCTAATACCTTCTGAAATAAAATAATCCATCTTGTCCTTGAAGGGTTGTAGAATATTTTCTGATGATGCTTTGCACACTTGTTCCACCTCTGAGGTACATGCTGAAAAAAGACCAAGTATTTGCATTAGGAAGTTGGAAGACCATAATTCAATATCCAACATGTAATAAAGTCTAAATGAAAAAAGAAATTACATCTGAGGTCTTTTCTGAGTCGAGTTAGATCTTTCTGAAAGTCTTCAAATTTCATCTGTGAAGTTTGGAACAACTCATGAGGCTCAGGGAGAGGATAAATACAAGTATCTTTTCCAGCATCCTGTGGAGAGACGGAAATAACCACGTTTACACACAAAAGGCATAAACACGGGCACAACAGTGAATTATCATGGTCCAGACGTTTCACGACGGTAGAAGAGTGAGAACAGACAGACAGACAGGTAGATAGATAGATAGATAGATAGATAGATAGATAGATAGATAGATAGATAGATAGATAGATAGATAGATAGATAGATAGATAGATAGATAGATACAGTAGATAGGTAGTGAAGGAATGTAGTTTCACATAGGTTGATTGGCGAGTAAAATTCAGCGCAGCAACTTTCTGTAGAGCCAGCCTGGGAGGTCAACACCTAATGTAATCATTTGTCTTTGTGATACAATCAGTAAAACAAAGACACAAAGTATCAATAGGGCACAAATTATAATACGCATTGAGGACTAGACAGTCAGGGACTTACTGGCAGCAATAACAAAAGAGACGGGTGCCATAAAAGATAGGAGTGGGGATAAAGTCCTCCAGAACGCATTGTTCGATGCTCAACCTCAAACACACAGATGTGATTGGCGTCCACAGGTCTGGGACGTTGGGACGCACACGCACACACACCTACACACGCACACACACACACACACATACGGGCGCAAACAATAAAAATACTGAAATATTGTACCTTACGATGTAGGAGTTAAAAGATCAGATTGATGTAACAATAAAAGTCAGGGCTATATAATGGTGTAAAAAGAAGAATGTTTCTAATGTGTACTTGAGTATGTTCAAAAGCATCTACACAGTTGCTGAAACGTCTGGATTGGAATCCTCCAACCGAAGGGGGGCAGCAGAGGACAGGAAATAACCCAACATGATGACATGAACCGGCGAAAACCCCCATTTGGTGGACCGGCAAATATAAAAGAGGGCAGCGGATGAGGAACCGGCATCATTCTCACCATGACACGGGAATGATCCAGAGATCTCTGTTTTGGACAATTGGCTTATAAACTGCATTAGACAATTTGGTAATAATAAATCTTCGAAGTGTTGTTGACGCGTTGAACGTGTGCATGTGTGTTTATCCCGGCTCATACCCGAACGCGCAGGAATCTTTCCCAAAGGTATGTAAACAATATACTATTATTCAATTGGGCCCGCAATCAAAACTACGAACAAATGTGAAAGATCCAACGATAGATAGATAGATAGATAGATAGATAGATAGATAGATAGATAGATAGATAGATAGATAGATAGATAGATAGATAGATAGATAGATATTTTTGTCAACAGTCTTGGCGAGCAGTCAACAGCTTGGACAGGACTGGCGAGGCAACCAGTTAAACAGCTCATGGGCACTCCTACAAGGCATGTTTGGCTCCTGATGTGACATCAACCAATTGTAACCAAGGATTACAACTCCTGATCAGTGCCGCCAGGAGCTATCTCCGAGTGAATTTCTCACACGATTGACAATTTGTGGCTCAAGGAGTACAGTGAGGACGAATCAGCTATCACAGGTGTGCCCCTCGTGGAACCCAGGAACAAAACCAGATGGTACCCATACCGATATGAACATTTAAAAACCCGCATTTACCAAGATGGAAATGTTGGCCGGCACATACTGACTTGTATGGATGTAGTAAACAATTTAGAAATTGTAAAAAAAAAAAACAACAACAACAAAAAAACATTGAATTTTCATTTTACATAAGTAAAATAATGTGAATGTTGAAGAATCAGAATTGGGAATCGTTAGGAACTGGAATCACAACAGAACACAACACTTGTGATCATCCCAGTCACTTTTACATGATCCACCAATGGAAGTCTGCTTGCAGTTTTTTTTTATTTATTTTTTTTATCATAAGATCCACTATTCATTTTTTTTTAAATATGGACTTCAGTGAATCAAAGACAGTGTGTGCCTCCCTTGCTTAATTTAAAAGAATGAAGAGAACCCCTTCCATTGGCTGGGAAGCAATTTGACTGTTCAATCTCACAATGGTGCAGATACACTTTTCTACCTGCACCCATTCACATAAATACTAAAAGAAAGAACATTTCAGCAGTGCACACAGTTAAAGTACGCTTGCCAACCAACCAAACTGATTGTGAGATTGTTCCTCATACAGCATTTTAAGGAAAATACAATAGAATTGAAAAGGAAAATCTTTCATCATACAGCAAGATTAAAGTCCAAAACCCTCTGCCATAACAACAAAGAATGTTTAAAGAGATTTTAGATCTCCTCCAGACTATAAAAGTGTGTGTTTAAAGTGTGTTTATGTCTAAAGGAGAGACTAGAAACAATACGCTCAAAATAAATTGTGAAAACAATAACTTTGACAAATGACAGATGTGTAAAGAAACAGCTATGCAGACGAAAAACTCACCTCAACAAAATTTCTCAGGTAGTACGCCACGAGGTAAGACAGAAGACTTTTCATGCTGTCCTGTAGTGAGGAAAAACAAAATTCACTGCCATTAAACATTGTTTGACCATATTTTTCATTAGTTCAGGTGTTTCACAACACAGTTTTTGAACACATACAGTATTTCTGTTTACTCACATTGCTTTTGACATCTTTGAGTTTTGGAAGGATGTCAAGGCTGAAGCCATCAGCTTGGCCTCTTGTGCGATTTCCTCCATTCATGAAGTTGCCAAAAGCCAGCACTAGACCAAGAACCTCTTTCACCTTTTCACTCTCCTTTAACACCTATTGAAATTGTGTATATTTAATTAGAATACTGAAAGAGACCATTGACTTTCTTGACATTCATTATTGATTCAGTTTGTCCTATTGGGGTATTTTGGATTCATTGCACTGTGGAACCCCTACATACGAACTTTACAAGTATAACTTCAGCCAAAGTTTTGCCTCTTAATACAAGAAAAAAATTCAATATTCAAGTGATAACTCGCATTCATCAGGTGAAAACTTGGAATTCCCGGACAAACTAAACACACCATACCACTGCACCTGTATCCTGCTTTCCCATTGGTTAGAATCCCTCACATTCATTGTCCTGCTCGCAGCAAGTAGGCCTACCTCTACATTTCAAGGCTTCACCCGGGTGCTTCGATAAATTTAAAAGGAGGGCTTGCATTAATTCCGTGGTACGACAGGGGGAAGCTGCCAGCGCTAACATGCTAACGCTCAACCCTTCCCATGAAGCGCTAAAAGAGAACTTTACGGCAATGTGTATGCAAACGCCTGGGTAGTGAGGCGCTTTTTTGTGGAGCAGGTTAACTTCATTTTGCAGTTGCATTTGTCAAATTTTATGAAAATTTGAATTTCAATCTTTGGGTGGTTTTATTTTTATTTTTTTAATTAAAGTTCAAGTTCAATTAAAGCTACTGGTTGCAGCAATTTTTCCAAGAAAAATCTGATGAAAATTTAAGTTTCAATGTTTTCAGTTTTTTCCAGGTGGAATGAAAGCTACTGTTCACAGCCATTGTCTCAAAGAAAAATCTGATGAAAACTAGTAAACTTACTGGTGTAAGTTTCCATGTTTTCAGTTAATAAAAAAAAAAAAAAAAGTTCAAGATGAATTAAAATTGTTGTTTACAGACGTTTTTTTTGGTCATTTGCATGACATCTACCAAACATCGCATTTTTTGAAAGGTAAGCTACAATATTATAACATTTAATATGGCGTTTATTTTGAGCTTCGATCAAATTCTGCGATTTAAATGTAAAATGTGATTGAATGATTCAGGATACAAACGAAATAAATTCGTATCTAGAGGTTCCACTGTAGTGATCGTGAGGATATCCTAGTTCAAGCATGTGCAAACCCGGTCTGGGAGGGCCACTATTCTGCATGTTTTTGATGTTTCTGTTGTCTACGTAATGCAGCTGATTCAAACGATCAAGATCGTTATTAGGCATCTGCTGAAGAGCAGATCATTTGAATATGGTGCGTCTTATTTATATTTGGTGAATTTCGATATTTAGCCATTTGACATAACATGTGCCCAGAGCATAGTGAACAACTAATCACAACTCAGCTTGCAAAACCTCCCATCACAACCCCGAAAACAGGTGAGCTGTGAATGGCAGTTAGCTAATTTCTGAGCAACTCTGATGTCATTTTCAGTCAACAGCAAGTGGGAAAATGTGTTTTTAAATATAATAATTGCTCATGAATATATTTCAAAATCATTATAGACTAAATATTAACTTTTGAGCTGCTGAATATTGCTAAATAAGCACGGTTTTAACTACTGTCGTTAATTACTAGTGTATTTTTTTCTATATTTATTTATTGTAAAACTGTATTTATTTTTATATATATGGCAGATGAATTCACCTTGCATATACTCCAGAGTGTATCCAGTTTCTTCATTAAGGATGACATGCACTCAGAAAAGCTAGACTGGAAGAGAATGCAAAAGACTCGACCAGAAAAGCTGGGAATCTGGGAGAGCTGGTACAAAAACCTGTTAAAAAGAAAAACAAAACATACACACACATATATATATATATATATATATATATATATATATATATATATATATATATATATATATATATATATATATATATATATATATATATATATATATATATATATATATATGAAAGCAAAGTCAGAATGTTAAGTTGTTGAACTGAAGTGTCACAAACTAGGTTCACACTGCACACTGCAGGGCATAAGGCTCAATTCCGTTTTTTGTTGTTGTTGTTGTTGTTTTTTGTGAAATCCAATTGTTTGTTGGCTTTTTTTTTGTGATGTTTTTTACGTCTCAAAAATAATGTGGCCTGTGTGTGACCATAAGCACATTAAGGACATCAAGACGCCACGTGGAGGGCATGCTTAACGTTAGCGTTTAAGGAAGTATTTTGTGATGTTGAAATAGCTCTCATTCCATAGACAGAATATTTTTGTTAAACTTGAATTACAATGAGGAGGAGGAGAAGGATGAGTTTGTTTTTTCTTGCAATGGCATGTTGTGCAGTGGCGGCATAGAGGAGGTGTGGGAGGGAGACACCTCACTCTCCACTTTGTTCGATATTGTTCCTTTAGTTTTTCTAACCTGCATGCGCCTTTTTGAGTGCAGAATTGTGGCATTTGTCACTTGTTTGTTACGTGCGAGTCAGATCACTGTGACCTGGCCATTCAGGCTGTACGTCAAAGGATCGGATGCAAATTGGATTGACTTCCATGTACCCAAAAGACCTGGGTCGCATTAAGAACAATTGGATCTGTATTGTCCACACTGCCATCAAAAGATCAGATAGAGATCGGATAAGGACAAAAAGAAAAAAATTCGGAATTGGGTCACCTAAGGCTGCAGTGTGAACCTCAACATAGTAGTATCATGGCATGAACTCACTGTTCAGGTTTGTCCAGTGGTTTAGCGTTCTCCTTGTCTTTGGTGGATTTTATGTGTTTTTCAATCTTGTCCAATTCTTCTGGCAGCGCCCTCTGCAAAATGTGCAGTTGCAGTGACTTTTTGGCCACAGTGCCATACTACATTCCATAAAAACTAAGCGCAGTGTAAAATGGCTTTCAGAGTCTCCGATGAGCAGGAGCCTATCCCTCCTAACTTTGGGTGAGACAAGGGCATGAAAGCTTGACTCACTGTTGACTCACATGCTTAAATTGTGGGAAACCCAATGGACGGACAAACGGGAGGGCACAGAGAGAAAACGACTTTGGAAAATGTAACTTACATTTTCATAAAGGGCCTGAAGGGTTTCCAGATCAACTATTGTGTTGTCCAAGTTTAAGATGGCTGCAGGAAACGTAGGAAATGAAGGTTAAAACACTAATCTACTGTAAATCCAAATGAACTCACCATGCTGAATGTCTTTCATATCAAGGTGTAGTGAGGACATGAGGATTCCTACAGCCTGAGATCGTTTGTTGCTGAGGAGCTTGACAACCTAAGCAAAGCAGTAAATATAAGGTGATTATGCTGTGTTAGAGGAGATGATTCAGTATTTCCGAATTATAATACAATGAACACTTGTGCATTCATATTTCTTATAGTCAATACATTTTGTTGTGCATTGTTTAAGCACATTCCTAAACTCAAATGACACTACTTTGATATTTAGGCATTGTTATATTTTTTGTTTTTTGACAATTAAAAAAAAGAACATCACTCTGACGGTAGTTACATTCAACAATCTAAAGCTACTGATGAAGTCCACCCCTAGGAGTAGCTCAGACATGGTGGTGGTGACATGGTGGTCGTCTCCAATCGAGAAGCTGTAGGTCTGATTCTAAGTCAAAAGTGTTCTTGAGCAAGACACTGAACTCCCAGTTGCTCCTGATGCAGCCTAATTAGGAGGTAAATGAGTACCATATTTTCCACACCAGGGGTCACCAACCTTTATGAAACTGAGAACTACTTCTTTGGTAGTGAATAATACAAATGGCTACCAGTTTATGTGAAGACCCTGATCATGTTATTGATTTCTTACAACAGCTGAAATTAAAATGTAAATCAAGTGTAATATGTAACGAATAAGTCATATATGCAGAATTGTTCGTAAAATTCATAGAAAATCACAATGTTCGATCACTTGTAGAACTATTTGCAGAACAGGTCTGCGGGCTACTCATGTGATACTCGGCGGCAACCGATTGCCCGCAGGCACCACGGTGGTGACTACTGTTCCACACTATAAGGCGCAACTAAAAGCCTTCAATTTCCCCAAAAGCTGACTGTGCGCCTTCTAATCTGCATGTTTTCATTTTCGGGGATGAAAAAAAAATGATCTCCATGTAAATTCTTCAATTTTACCTCTGCCTTTCTGTTCATTGCAGATGTAGTTACAAATGTATTTTTTACAATAACATTTTTGCAACAACTTGTTAGCAATTTTGATATGCATACATACAGTATGCACAAATTTTAAAACAATTTGTATGGGGACGAGGCGCAAAACTGCAGGTTTTCGTTAAAAAAAAAAAGCGCAATCACCTGCCTCACATCTGACGGCAATTAGTCATCAAGGGCTTTTTAAGTGCGGTCGGAGCAGGAGAACGACGCCAGGTTATTCCTTCGCCACTCGTTGAGAAGTCCCTGTGAAGATCCCAGCAGTTTATTCCTGAGTTGTTTCCTCCCTAGCAAGTACTTGGCTGGTACGTTCTTTTCTCTTTCTCTCTGCGTTGTAAACATGTTTAGTTATTACTTTGTTATTGCTATTCGTTCTCCCGCTGACACTTTTTGTCTCTGATTTGCACTTTGTGATTTCCACTGTACTTTGTCATTTTTAGATTTTTGTTCCACGCTTATCGTGCACCTTTTGTTTAATAACCTTTTTCCATTTTTTGAACTCTAGTCCTGTGTCTGGTCAGGGTCCTTAATCCACTCGTTTCCTGTGGTTCTTCGTGACTATTCTTTTAAATTTTGGATTGGCCTTGGCATCATCCTTATTCTTAATTTCTGATTGAAAAGTTCGATTGACTTGTTGTTGACATTCCCTTTAGGGAAGCTCCATCTAGTGGATGCATAACGCAACCCTAGCCACTACAGTAGCTTCTATACTTTGCGCCTTATATATAAAAATAGTTTTAAAATACAAAGCACTAAATTTTGCTGTTAAAGCTTTCACTTTAACAGTGGAAGCTAACTAAATCAAACTTAAGTTAGCTTAGCAATTTGCATGGCTTCTTTGTCTTTCCTGACCATCCCTTGGTGAGTAGATCAGGTGTAACTTATTCGCAGCCACACAGATGTTACTTTTGAGACATACAACCTAGTAATGTATTTTGGACCTTTTTGGGTCTTCTGTTGATGCAGAACAGTGCCACACTGACCATATTATACAACATAAGGGTTAAACGTATACCTGTTTGACCTTGGACTTGGTAATTGTGTCAGAGAGTGGCTGCTTTTTCTCCTTTACAGCTGTTTTGGAGAACAACGCTACAAATTCCTCAAAGTCCACATCAGGCTCCTCTATCATGTCCCACACGGATGTAGATAATATTTCCCTGATAAATAAGAAAAGAGAACAATATATTTGATTTGTCTCAAACCACATCCTAAATATAATGCTGTTTATATTCAGTGGAATTACAGTGGAACCTTGGTGAATGCCTGAAAAGGGTCAAAACTGATTTTTTTTGTTTGTTTGTTAAAATACGCCTCCAAATGAAGTTTAGTGTTACACTTGTGTGTGAGCGTACAGAGCATGTAACAGATCAACACTACAGGTTTGTTTCTCTTTTCCTTGTGTTTGGATTAGATGCCAGCACAGAAGAGCAAAAACAACGGGAAGCGGAATGAGGTCATCATAAACTGGGACAACATTAGCAAGATACTTAATTGAATAGATATATAATTAATTGATACTTAATTGAATAGATATATACTCTGGGGCATTTTCACAGAGATATGTCAACTAGCTAAAATAACTAACAACCGCGCTCATTGTCTACAAATCCCTAAATTTCAAACACACGAATTATAATGTGAAACTTTTAGATGCTGTAAATTTAAGCAAAGATCTTCAGAGGTTTTTTGTTTCTATGTAAAAAAAATATATATTTTTGTCACTAACTGAAAGCTCTCTCTCTCTCTCTCTCTCTCTCTCTCTCTCTCTCTCTGTGTGTGTGTGTGTGTGTGTGTGTGTGTGTGTGGAGCCCAGCTGCAGTAGGTAGATATATATATATATATATATATATATATATATATATATATATATATATATATATATATATATATATATATATATATATATATATATATATATATATATATATAGAGAGAGAGAGAGAGAGAGAGAGAGAGAGAGAGAGAGAGAGAGTGTGAAAAAGGTATTGGCCAATTTTTTTTGGGTTAACTGGAGAGTGAAACGTATTAAGTACAAATCAGTAGAAATATGTGTTCTCATGCAGCTTATTTGCAGAAAAAATATTATGTATGTATAAAACACTGCTTGGTCAAAACTTTGGCTAGTTTTACTTTGTTGGTTTTATGTTATATAGTGTAATGGTTAACTTTGCTTACTTGAAATACATGTTAACTATCCTAGATCATGTTTCTTTGTTACACAAGGGTTAAAATGTTACTATATAGAAAAAAATTCAGGCATTCTGTTAATACCATTGATGATTGTTTGACCCTGGAATCAATTAATTTGCTTGAAATGTATGATGTACAGTCATTAATTTGAAATTAGAGCAAATTTAAAATCAGGCTACAAAACAGGCTGAGTGAGGTTCCACTGTAAAATATTTTCAGTCAATTGCGAATTGACTACAGTGACAATAATGATTTACTTTTTAGTGTGCAACTGAATTCTGGTCCAATATAGTGGCTTCATGGGCCTGGGAGGCTCTACCACTGCTTTCCTGGGTGGCTTCTCCTGGGTGAGGCCCAGAGTATAAAGCCCCAGAGGCAGAGGAGGAGGCAAAGAACCCAAACTTCCTGGGTGGGCTTTAGAAACACAGATTGTACCAGGTGGAGGAGGGGCTTGGGGAGGCCTACCACTATTGGGTGGAGGAGCACGAGTTCCATCAGGGAGCGGAGGAGGTGGCGGTGGAGCAACACCGCCAGGGAGCGGAGGAGGTGGTGGAGGAGCTAGTCCAGCAGGGAGAGGAGCATGGGTTGAAGGGGCTGAACCACCAGAGAGAGGAAACTGTGGAGGAGCAGGTGCCCCTGGGAGAGGCGGAGGAGGTGGGGGTGGAGCAAAACCACCAGGGAGCGGAGGAGGTGGGGGTGGAGCAAAACCACCAGGGAGCGGAGGAGGTGGAGGTGGAGCAACAAAGCCAGGTAGCGGAGGAGGAGGTGGCGGTGGAGCTTGTCCATAAGGGAGAGGAGCAGGAGGTGGTGGAGCTGTACCATCAGGGTGAGGAGACTGTGACGGAGCAGGTCCCCCAGGGAGAGGTGGAGGAGGTGGTGGTGGAACAACACTGCCAGGGAGAAGAGGAAGTGGGGAAGCAGGCCTATCAAGGAGCGGTGGAGGTCTATCAGGTCCAGCGGGGGGAGGAGGAGGTGCTGGTGGTGAGCCTACTAGTAAGGGTCGAACAGGTGAGGGTGTAGATACTGCTGTGTCTCTGGCCAAAAGAAGAGATGGCCCACCTGAAATCGCGGGCGGGGGTTGCTCCTGACATGAACACTGGCTGATTGGGAGTTGCTGGAAGCCATTGATTCCACTTGGCTCACCGCAAGGCACTTTAAACTTAAAGCAGTCCTCCATCGGTGATGTTTGCACAGATTTAGCCTCCAGGGAGCACAGAAAGTCAACTGTTTCAGTCTGAAAGTGAGCATCACTCACTTCTCTCAAAAAGCCTTCCTCTCCTTTATGGTACGTGTGTGATGTTATATCTCTGTCCAGCAGAAGGGGCTGCCGCTCCAGCTCAGCAATCTTAGTTCTCAAATCTTCAATGGTTTGCTCGAGTTGCTGGATGACACTGACATGTTTTTCCTTCAGTTTCACTGTTTCCAGCAAAACTTCCTCCTAAAATTAGAGGTGGGGGGAAAACATTAAACAAAAATTAAATGGTCAGCCCTACATATGAGGAGATGTTTTACCAGGAGTTACATGTTCTACCTGCAATTGTGTGAGTTTATCCCACGAGACATGAGGTTTAAGACAAGCTACACCATGAAGTGGTTGGAAATGATTAAAAATCATATTGAAAGGAAAATGAAGAGGCTTAAGCTAACATTAGTTTCTGTATTACTTACCGGAACATTTTGGCTCTCATTTACTTGCTGCCTTAAACCCAAGATGTCTGTGTGATATTCTGAAGAGATGGAGAAACGATCCATTCAGACATAATTCAAAAACATGCACCAATCCACCAACCAACAAATTCAGTGGAGTTACTTCCATTCACCTGCAGAAAACAGCCAAACAAATACTATGGGGGAGTGCATCCAGTGCACAGAGATGTTTTTACCTGGATCTGTGTCTATGACTCCAGTCATTTCTCCACTAGGCTTGGAGTCATTCAGATGACCTGGCTGTGTCTCCGCAAGAGCATCAATGGAAATGGTTGGCTGGTTGACAGCGGCCCAAGTATACAGCTGGTCATGCTGATGAAGCACAATTATATTAATTTATATATAAGTCAAACTACAATTTTTTTTAATTGCCACAACTTCCCAGCTACGTACATGGAACTTGGGTGAACCAGAAGATTTGGTATGTGAAGTGTTGGTTCCGACTTGCTGTCTGAAGCAGTCAGTGAAAGGCAGAAGAAGACCGACGGCTAATATTCTGGAGCAAAGCCTCTCAGCTTCCTCTGGTTCTTCCTGCTGTTGTTGAAGGAACAGTTTCTCCAGTAGAGTTCTACCTGAACATTGAGAAATCAGCAAAAAATATGGAATAGTGTTTAAAACCAGACTGTGAACGCATTTTTCATTTTTTTGGCTCGTCAAACTTTAGGTTGGATCAAAAATTTAAGTTGCATTATGACTGTGTCCTTGCTGTCTGTCAAAACTTGAATAACAATGTTGCATTGGCGACAAAGACAACCAACTGAAGGATTTGTTTTTCTCAAAACATCAGGTTTTCTTTCACTGTGGTAATAATTATGCCATGAGTCATGAATATTATCTCTAACTTCATTTATCGGCATTGTAAAACAGCCATTTGAAAAGTTTGATTATGATCTGTAAGTAATGTCGATAAAATCAAATCAATAATATGTAATAGTAAACATCATCTATAGATTGTGTTGCACTTTTGTTTTCAGTGACGTTGGCTGAAAATAACAGCAGAAGCGATGTTTTTGCCATGGCTTATGCTAAAACAGCCTTTTTAAAAAATATTTTGATATGGATGACTCCTGGTCAGTCAGTCAGCATTGGGCAACAACATTGTCTGATATGAATTTTTCTTTTCAGAAAACTGAAATGAATAAAAAAAAAAATCCCAATCACCTGTAAAAACACCCTGGAAACTGCATGCAGCAACTTGGCCACAGGAAGCTCTCCTTGCCACACAAATGGGTTGACTTCCTCCACCTCTGTACTTGTAGTCTTCTAAATCCCCAGAGTCACCATTGTTGAACTTGCACCTCCTCTCAAGCTCGTCTGTCCAGTCAGCTGAACGACTCAGGTGACCAGTTTTGCTTCGGGAGTACTTCTTTGTGACTTGCTGATCAGCACCCACCATCCTGGGAGCAAAACTTCCAATGTGTTTGATTGAAAGTGACTGGCATAATAAGAAAGCTAAGAATACCACTCCCTGCAAAAGTGTCCTGAATCTCATTTCACACTTCTTGGCAACCCCACAGATTTCATGGAATTTAGGTGTGGGTATAAGATCATTGTGGTCATGTGACATGCATTTGTTCAATAAATAATTCTATTGTTAATTAGAAAGGTTTTTTTTTTAATTTTGTTTTTTTTTAATTTACGAGGGGGTACATCTTTTTCCTTAATAATTCTTCCAGTCAATCACATGATGGTCCACTTCTTCCATAGTCTAACTGAGATTAATATGGATACTCTTCTCCTTTCCCAAGACAGTACCATCTCAATATGTCAACCTTTGTCAGGAAAGTTACAGATTTATTGCTATTTGTTAGTTAGCAGTCAGTGAAAAATTATCACTCACTGTTTTGGTCAAGGGGTCAGAAAATTTCCCAATATATATGCTATACAATGATCCCTCGTTTTTCGTGGTTACTAGAGACCCGAAGCCCCCCTCTTTCATGATCTTTCAGCTGCCTATGCCCCCCCCAAAAAATAAATAAATAAATAAAATTAAAATAGTACGTACTGTTCTCACCTGAGTGGCCAAGCAATCTGTCAGTTAGCTCAAGGAGCACGCCTACAAGAGGCAGACACCAAAGAAGACGATTTTAACTTCTGAGCGGGAGTGGGTACAACTCCCGCCCTCATTGGCCGATTGTCGCATAAGAGTGCCCCTTGAGCATAGTGACAGATTGCTAGGCCAATCAGGTAGGAACAGCACTGTTTTGTTTGTTTTTTGGTCATAGTGGAGGAGGATGTGCTTTGAGCACACAGGCAGCTGAGAGATCGTGGAAGAGGAAAGAAAGCTTTAATAATTTAAGATTTAAGTAAATATGTGTACTGCAGTTCGACTTCCAAGGAGTGCCAGTGGCAAGTGCGTTTATAGATAACTCGCCTATCTGGCATGCAGTCTTTACCACTTATCTCTCTGAAATAAATATATATATATATATATATATATATATATATATATATATATATATATATATATATATATATATATATATATATATATACTGTTTGGGTCAAGGGGTCAGAAAATTTACAAAACTAAGAATAAGTAATAATAATTTCAAATTATTTGTCGAAGTGTATGAAGTCCACCAAGAGCAGGCAAGCTTGAACAAGATTGTATGCTAAATTAAAAATCGCAGTTTAATACAAGTGTTACAACTGGCCTGGTAAGTTGAGGGGAGGAAGGACCCCAAAAAATGCAGGAAAACTGAGAAATATGTGGCTTAAAAAAGGTAGTTTTAACACGGAAATGAGGCAGGACCGAACTAAGAGAAAACCGGACAAAGTATCACCAGATAGGTGGACCAAATCAAACTAACGAGAACGCAGGTGATAAAGGCAGACTCGAGTGGAACAAAATCTCACAAACCAACAACAACCAAACCCTACCGAACATGACGATTGAATTTGAATGCCATAAAACGTCAAAAATATATTAACTCACTCAAAATGGCTGTCCCCAAGTTATTTCAGTACAAAATCAATCATTCTTTTTTTCCTCAGACTTTCATGACTTGCTTGTAGTTTTTCTTCATGTTTCATTTCCAATAATAAATCCTTTTGTATTGAAATGGACGTCAATGCTGAAAGTCACGTCGGTCTAATTTCCGTTTTGCTCTCCTTCAGCCATTATGGGTTTTGTGGTGGTTAATGGTTTGAGGGAACGAAAAAATTACATATATATATATATATATATATATATATATATATATATATATATATATATATATATATATATATATATATATATATATATATATATATGAAAAACCTAAACCCCCCCCCAAAAAATCTGCAATGCACTGATAGGCGAGGCGCGAAGTAGCAAGGGATCCCCTTATGGGCTTCAGAAGGTGGCTGTTTGAGAACAAGTAACAGCTATTTTACTCGCAACCTGGATCAAGCAATACAATTTATACATCAATGTATCATTTTATATTTTTTTTGTATTTTGACCTACAAATGTTAGACCTTTTATCGAATCACGTCCAAAAAATAAATGTTGTCCTCACTCATGATCATAAAAACTTTTGTTTTGGCAATCACTACTAATGAAATTGGCAGAAGACAGTTGTGCAAACTTACTGTGACCTTAGTTACCTTTGGAAATGTTGAGCTCTTCTTGGTGACATGGGGCTAAGGGAAGGAGACAAAGCTGGTGAATGTCCAGGTGAGCTCAGTTGCCTGGTAGTGGTCTTAATGTATGAAGGGAAGATGGGAGGGTACGGTTTCACCACGGGGTTCGAAGGTGAAGCGGCCTGGTTGGACCTGGCAATATGTTTGCCCAATGTGGGGCTTCCCTTAGAGGGTGTAAAGCAAGCACTGTTCCTGCTAGTGGGGGAACAGCCAGCAGCAGATATGTGGTTACTTTCTGATAAAACACTCAAGCAGTCTCCAAGTAACTCAGGATTTGCGACTTCTTCAAACGTGTTCCCTGAAATAACTCTAGCACTGTTTTTCTTGTGGTTGTCTACAAGTGGTTGAGTCAAGGCTTCATTTACAGAAGTCTCCCATGGTTCCTCACTGTGGCTTTCATCTTCTGATTCCTTCTCCCATGTGTTAGCGCTGTCCAAGGTGAGACTGGGGAATCTGCTAGTGTCAGTTGCCATAGTGACTGGACTGACTGCTGACTTGGTTTCTGCTGCGATGGCTGTGGGTGGAGACTGCTGCACCCAGCCATCCTGGTCTTCTGTAACTTCTGCATCACTGAAAGAGGACTTTCTCACCTTCTTGCCCTTCCCACCGTTCTCTTGAGCCCCTTCAGGTTCCTCCTTCTCATCTCTTTCGGATTCTGCTCCGAGGGAAGAGAAGTGTAATCCACGTCGTTCCGCAGTGTGCTGGTCTTTAACCAGCGGGGTTTCGACCTCCAGGAAAGACAATGCATCTGATCCAAGCTCCAACTCCGGCATAAGGTCAAGTATTTCAGTGCAGGGTAATTGAACTCCATTACTGTGTGGTCTGTTGGCCTCTTGTTCAGGGCTAACAATGCTTTCACCTTGTCCAGCAACCGTGTCAAATCCTTTACATTGTTGGAGCTTGATAGTGAGCTGGATGTCTGCTAGCAAATCATCATGATCCGCTGCTGAGTGGAAGCTGTAAATGTCAGTGTCTGATCCAGAACTCCCACCTTTCTGTCCTCCATTCTCGGTAGCCGAGGCTGCTGCCGCTCCTGTTTCTAATGCGTTCCATGGCTTCTGTTCTCCTTTGCTTCTGCCTTGCTGGTTCTTTTTGGTTTCCAGAGAACCTGCTTCAGTGTCTGATTGCCCAAGTTCATCTGCAGAGAGATCAGGTGTTTTTGAGTTGGCCAGCTCGCTGTGTTGCGATGCGAGAACATCTTCACTAGAGCCTGTTACTGAAGGGCAAGCATCTTTACCTTTGAGATGTCCCTTTTTCTTACGAATAGAAAAAACAGAGGGCTTGGACTCACATTTGTTTTTCTTCTTGCCTGGAACCGAGCCATGTGTTCTTCCTCCTAACCCGCCTCCTCCTACCTTGTTGTTTGTCTCTTTACCCTCATTCTTACCATAGTGTTTCTTTCCACCCCGCCTTGTCACATCCGAAGCTCTTTCGCTCCATCCCTCTTCTGGTGAAATGTAGCCTCCATTACCTGATGCCGCTGCAGATTTTTTTTGTTTAGCTTCCTGGTTACCCATGTGTCCTGAGTTTGAGAGATGCAAGGTCCTCTTCCTAGCGATTTGATCCTGAGCACAGGTACAACACTTTAGTCTGCGGTGAATGAAAAGCTACCACAGATTGTCATTATTGATACGTAAATATTCCTTGTGTGCTGATTCCGACTGGATCAGCACTGTCTCCCAGTTACCGTTGCTCTATGCTGATGCTGATTCGAGAGAGGCAGATCTATGCCTCCCCTCCTCCATCACCACCCTCTCCAGTTCCCTTTATTTCCCTCTCAGACGTACCATCCCCCCTCCATCTGCTTCAAAAGTGTGACGTAAGCACTAAATGCACTGTGGCGTTCCATCTATAAAGGATGATGCAAAAGATTCGCATGACATGAAAAAGAAAGTCATATTCACTAAAGGAAAAATTAGCTGCTGCAAGTGTAACAATAGGATGACTAACTGCCATTTCGGTGCTAGTTCCTCACTACATTACCCATGATTCTATTTCCTGTTGCCATTAAAGACAACCCTTCCCAGTCTCCACATTTGTTTAAAGGGACACTGTGTAAGATTTAAACATTTTTTTCATTATGGACAGCAGGAGGTGCTGCATTTACCAATGTCCATAGCTTTAACAGACATGGCAGCCTCCAGGGGAGTGCGACCCCCCCGTGTAATATAAGTTAATGATAACTAGAACTATGATTATATTTAAACCATACTGTTGGTCATGAAGAACACATCCATTTTCAAGTTTTTGAAATTTACAATCATTTAATTTATTCCTTTTTAATGAAAACGGTATAAATCTTACAAAGTGTCACTTTAACAATTTTTTATGCCTGCACTGTTTTACTAGTAAATATTGAACTTCTTTTTCTTATTCCCCTTATTAGTTTTTTTTACATCAAGTCAATTTTAGGTGACATACAATTAATATTTTAAGAGACCAACGATTATATTTGAAACATAACCCTAACCCATCATTAACAACACATTTATTTGCAAGTATTTTAAATGTATAATCATTTAACGTATTCATTTTTAATGAAAAACTGAACCTTTAAGTCCATGCCAATTTACAAAAACTAATCTTTGGAACTGTCAAGTGCAGCAAAATAAACCAGGTTTCCCTTGAAAGAGAAAATCTTAATGTTTTCTGTTTCATAGTCAATGGATTTATATTTTTAATAAAACACGCTTTGCACAAATTGTATTGGGTTTTTTTTTGATAATTGCATTCACTGGGAAGGAAAAGGTGTTCCATGTCTTGGTGATTGATATGAAAGAGTCATGAACATGTGTTGATGCAGATTTCTAACACACAAAAATGACAGACAGACCCAATATGCTGAAATGACAAGTGGCATTTAAGGAGTAATGTTTTCATATCTGTTAAAAAAAAAAAAAAAAAAACTTGGAAAAATTTTGTTTGTATGAGTCTAATGGGATTTTCTACCTCTTTTATAGAGTGGTGTTGTTTGTATGCTGTCAACTCAATTTAGTGCTATCTAGAGTATGGGAAAATATCGTCTGACTGGGGGGGGGGGGGGGGGGGGTTGCACTGGATATAATGTGCTGCTAAACGCCTGCCCGCGCATTAAGCATGAACCAAGCTACTTTTCTCCAGGCTTGTTTTCGCTAGTGAATTTCAATGTTTGTCAAATGCAGAGAAAAAAATTTCATATTATGCAACAGTGGGGTTTTTTGTTGTAGAGGAAAGTGTGAGAGGGAAAAACTTCAATGCATGAATATTTTTTTTAACACTGGGGGTATTTTTGCACATTCAGGTGTCGTTGTAGAAGAGTTTTACTGTGAGTACGTACCGGCCGACAGTTAATATTTATTTTATGAATAAACCTTTACTTCTTTTCAAGATTGATTGATAGGTGAGGCTCTGTTTTCCTGCCGCTCCTGACTACATGTCAGTGCAGTGTGCATCCCTAATGTTATATTCAGACTCTTAAAATTTCAGGTTAGGTTCCATATTGCTCCAAGTGTAAAAAAAAAAAAGTTAGTTTGGAGCCCTGTAATAATAATGATGAAATGACGATGAACATTTATAGAGCACCTTTAACATACACTCAAAAGGAAAAGAAATTGTTATTCGTCACCAAACAAATCTCAGTTACATCTAAAAGGGAATCAACACACAAAAGCCACAAAAAGTGAAAGCATTCGACACACAAACAAATGGCTCCAGACACACAAAAAATGAGAACATAACTACAATGCAAACAGAGATTTTCTTTGAAATCGTCTCATTAGTCTCATCAAAGTTTCCAAGTTTAAAACAGCTCATGGACAATGTAACTATAAAACCTTAAAAACGATCATCATTAATGAAAAAATAATTAGATCGCTTTAAATGAGATATAAACTGTGGATTCGGCTCATTTTCAAATAGGCAACCTGCTATTAACTTCCTTTCTCCAGCATCACAATCAGACGTAGTGGCCCAAAAAAAAATATCGCATTGGTATTAATTTTGGCATACCATTGAAAATGAATAGGATATGGTTTAGGGCATTTTAGCTTGACTAATTCACGGTACTAGAGCGGTATGGCCGATTTAAATGTACGATTGTTTTTTACTTTTACAACCATCTACATAAAGTTAATAGTAACATATTTCTAGAAACAAAGTGATGCAGCACTGAGTGGGTCCATAAATTCAAAGACTGAAACCATCTTCAGGTCTTTTTTTTTCTGGGAATGGTTTCTTTTGTTCAATTTAGGATTTCATAATCTTGACAGACAAAATCCAATCAGTAGTATATATATATATATATATATATATATATATATATATATATATATATATATATATATATATATATATATATATGTGTGTGTGTGTGTGTGTGTGTACATGTAAACATACATATATATATATATATATATATATATATATATATATATATATATATATATATATATATATATATATATATTTATGTATTTATATGCTATTATATTATTAGGCACACATATTTTATGCTGCAGTTAAGATCTTTTTTTTCCCACAAATATTAAACACAGCACACTACCACTACAATGCCCTACATAGTAAAATAATAAAAATGAAAATCAATTTTTATCATGCAGATATGCCTCATTCTGCTCCGATTATTAAATGCTCACACAAATGCTAATATATAGTATTCACAAGTCATCGCCTGATTAACAATCGATGTGGCAGATATCTGTGTCAATTCATTTGTCCACTCATTCAGCATTTACGTTGAAATTCATTGACACATTTCTTTTTTGTTTACTCTATGGTCAAACAATCTGTTAAAGATCAACATACTTGACAGGTCACAGACTGTTTGAATAAAATTATTTAATTACAAAGAAGACATAATAAATACATTAATATGTGACATTACAAACCATTTTGGAAAATTACACCTGTTGCCTGCTTTGTTTGATAGCAGAATGGATCTTCTTTTGTCTGATTCTCTCCTTGTTTCTCTTGTCCAACCTAAAAAAATATTTTAATCATGTAAAAGCATCAAAGACCGTATTGACAAAAGAATCATAAAATTTCACCAAACAATGCTTTTACAAACTGTGTGAATAGGAAATCTATCTGAGATTCCTACATGAATAAAATCAAAGTCAGAGCATGGAACACATTGCCTGCACAGCAAATGCTAATGTATGCAAAAATATGAACTGGGACAGGAATACAACATAAAATAATACATTTATACAGTATTTTATGCATCGCATAAGATGCATTGGAGCGGATATAAAAAGTCCAAACACAAAATGGCAAATTTAAGTAGTATGAAAAACTTTATTAAAATAAGTTCTCATTTTTTTTCAGCCATTAATATTCTTATTAACACCTTATGGCGTTGCCTGTTTTGCATGTCCCTAGCTAAGTTGTCTGGGGTTTTATGCCTAGATGAGGGACCAGACAAAGCATAGCTTACAGACTCTTAATGAAAAATACAAAATGTTGGATCATGTTTTCCCTTGTCCGGACGCACCACCCCTGGAGCCAGGTTCTGGTACAAGTACTCTTTTCCACTTTGGAGTTGCCCACAGTGACCGCAGAGGAACAGGAGTGGGCATACTTATTGCCCCCCAGCTCGTATAATGCCCCTGTACGGCAGGGGTGTCAAACTCAATTTTATTGTGGGTAACATTGTACTTACAGTTTCTGTCAGAGGGCTGGAATAACTTAAAAGTAAGCAAGTACATTTTCAAGTTAGTCACACCCTTAGCTAGTTTTGAAATCAAAGGTCAGTAAAAACTGTTCAAAACAAAGACTGGGATCAAAAAATGTTTAGAAGTTGAAGACAACTTGCAAGTTTGGTATTTTAGCCAGAAACTTGAAGTCAAACCAGCATTTGGCGGGCCACATAAAATGATGCGGCGCGCCGGATTTGGCCCTCGGACCTTGTGTTTGACACCTGTGCCGTACGGCGTAACACATAACACAGCACATTAAGATATGACCTCTTCCTTTTCTAACAACAGAGGGAGCTTGTTTGTGTGTGCGTGTGTGGCGGGAATAGTAAACATAAAATGGCAGAATCTACATTGTACTATTAACTGATACACATTGGAGTTGAATGATTAATTCGATCATTTTAAAAATATTATTTTATACTAAGTGGTCATCTTTTCATTCATGACTGGATATATTCAATCAGAAAGAATTCATGCACAGTATACATTTATTGTTGAGTCAACCCGTGTTGCTCACTGAAGCTCGACAGAAAAGGATTTTATTGACATATTTAATTTAATTCAGCACTGTAAATGTTTGTTTTTGAAACAAATGCCGTAGTGAACATTTTATTTAAAAATAAAACTTTTTATAATGTAGAAATATAGCAATTTACCCAACACGATTTTAAAGTTATAGATTTTGGAGCTGTAAATACCATGAACATTTGTCACCATGAAAAGACTCCACATTGTACTATAAATTGATACATGAAGTAGTTGGAGTAATGGTAGTTTATTTTAAATTGTTCTATATGTTTACTAGTGTTGCGCTGCATACTTGAATATTTCAGTTTAAATTGGATGATTGGACTGTTGTTGACATTATCCCGTTTTGCTAATTGAAAACGTGTTTTGATTTTACATATTTATTTTCATTTAGAATGCTAAATATCTGTCACTGTAACACATTCTGTATTATATTATGTTTAAAAACAAAACAAATTTTTAATGTGGGGAAAAAGTGGCTATTTAGTAAAAACATTTTTAAATGATATATTTTAGAACTGGAATCAATAACATGACTTTTTTTTTTTTGCTCAAGGCTATCATACTATTAGAATCTGATATCGTCCTATGCCCCCCCCCCCCCCCCCCCCAAAAGACCATACCAAAAAATAATAAAAATAAAAATCACCAGGCACTGTATGAAGAAATATAGTGTAAATGTGTTACCTAAATTCCCTAAGGGCGATATCCTCTGGTGTGGCCACCTGTGGCTTCTTATTAGCTTCAGCAATGATAGCTGAGATTTTTTGGATGCAGTCACTGAAGTTCCTGTGCTGGCTCCTGCTCAGCTCTGATGTCACCATCAACTCACCATTTTTGTTGATTCGGTTTTTGTTCTGCGTCGTAAAATAGAAACATTGTACACAATTGTTTTAATTACAGGTTCACCAATAATATGTAAATAAGGCGCAATAAATTGAGTGATACCAAGTTTTCCAGTGACCTTTTCCATAATTTTTTGTCGCACATCTTCTGGGATCCAGTCTGCAGTTAACACATGGAATCTGATCTCTGTTTTCGTATTGACTGTGAGGATAAAATGAGTATTGTCAACTTGGAACACAAACAAATCCAGCTTTCTCATTTGGACTGTTTGCGGACCTTTATTGACATGCTGACCACCAGGACCACTGCTTCTACTGTAAGACACAGTGAGACGGTCTAAAGAGGGGGGAAAATGCGTTTTAAAAGAGTAGTCCAAATAAAATTAGTCAAACAATTTTCTGGTTCAGCAAATAGGCCTATTTACCTTCTGGAACGTGAACTTGAGCATCCTAAACAAAGGTCAAAATACATTGAAAAGTTTGTGTTGGCATTATGAAACGGTGCAATTTCTCGAGTAACGAGTGGGTAAGGCATGCTTAGTTAACCGAAATTTAGAGAGGTTGCTCATTTTTTCAAGAAAGTAAATATCGACTTCAATGAAGCAAACTGTTTGACCAAACCTGATCATCATCTGGGCCCGCATTTGCATAGCCAGCATTCGGCTGCAGTCTGTTCTTTAGTTCACATCTCTGAACACTCCTAGGTTTTATTAACTGCGGAATCGAGAGTAAACTAGCTCGTACTTTAACGCAAAGAGAAATGTGCGCCGCCATGATGACTTCAATTCATCTTTGCTTTCCGGAGACCAGATCCCGGAAGAGGGCGTGACATTATCATTACTATTGGCAGTTTCAGGTTGGGGGCGGGTTTGAGGCGGCAACTCGCCATCCTGCGACCCGCATTCATCATGAAATCTATGAGGTCGGATTGTAGCTGAAGTGTTCACAGATGCGTATTTCAATTTACAAATGCGTATTTCAATTCTTAAATGTGTAGCCAAAGTCACAAATGCGTAACGTGAGTCACAAATGCACAACAGAAATTCACAAATGCAAGACTGAAATCCCAACCACCAGGGGACGCTACTAGTACCTCATAAATCTCCAAGGAAGGTTGTAGACAAGGCATTCAAAAAGTGTGGTTTTTAGTTTTTAGTTTACAGTCAAATAGGCTCTGGATGAAGAGTTGCTAACGGAGGAAGTCCGCACCTTTTTTGTTTCTGTTTAAAATTGCTGTTTCATTGTATAAAATAATAAAACGGTCTAAATCTTACAAAGTGTCCCTTTAACATTTTTTTTATGCGTGCACTGTTTTGATATGTTGAACTTTTTTTTCTTATTCCCCTCTGTAGTTTTTTTCTGTTTTTTTGATGAGGTCAATTTTAAGTGTGGTCTTAAAAAAAATCAAGAAAACAAGCGAGGTAAACCTGCTATAAAGTTATGGTCATAAATAAAAATTAAGTGTTTTTTTTTTTTTTTTTGGTTTACATTCTTTTTAGTTTGGTTCTTTTTGTTTAAAAAAGAATACAAATAAGATTTTTTTTGGACAGCTCAGACAAGAAAAACAGTGAGAAAACTAGCGAGGTGAACCTGCAATGAAAAATGATGGTCAAATGAAAATCGCGTTATAATGAAACCTTGCTACATTTCTTCCTTTCAAGTCAGGCCAGTCCTAAACATATATATATATATATATATATATATATATATATATATATATATATATATATATATATATATATATATATATATATATATATATATATATATATATATATATATATATATATATATATATATATATATATATATATATATATATATATATATATATATATATATATACATATACATATCCCCATTAACCGCGAAAAAAGAGGGATCACTGTACATTAAAAATCATGTGTACTGCACCTTTTCAAGTTATATTGTATTCAATTCATATTTTTATCTAACAAAAAAAACCAGCATGGATTGACATATATTAGCCTATAAAACAAATCTTTGATTTAGTTAATTTATGTGGGTTTTATTTTTCAGTTTTGCTGCTCCTGTTTTGGAATGGTTTTGATTTCTCATCATTAAGCACAGGAATCCAATTTCAGCCACGAAGGACCTTTATAGAGAAAATGACTGTAAATTGCTGCTTCTTGCAGTTAATCACAGCTAAATAGGTGTGAAACTGTTTATTGAACGGTAACATTGAATGTTCTTATAGGTATGTCTCCTGTACACATACTGTAAATGGCATTGCTAATGCTGGGAAGGCGCTAACAATCAAGCCTGAGCCCAATTAATGGATTGATGGATGTATGCATCGGTATTAATCTTAATATTACATTGAAACCAAGCCGAAGGTATACAAGGAGAAGCCGGAGATTTTCATGGAGCACTGCACACAATTTCTTCATTTTTTAATATTCATGTGGAAGATCATTTATATACTATAACAACTGACCTTGAAAATTGCCATCAAGAGTTCAAATACATCTTGTCATAGGTGAACAAATCAACCTCTTAATACATGTGTGTAGTTGTTTAATGTATAGTTGTATCAAGGAACGAGGCACACATTGTCTTATTTTACTGATACAGTTTTCTTTGGGATTAATTCTTTGAAAATCTATTTCTATGCTCATTCCCTAATAAAGTTAACTGAACCTGGTGGGGATGTTTTTGTGTGTTGTTTATCATTGTTCTTCTGTAGTACCTCGGTACTGTAGGTCTTTATATAAAATTTCTTGAAGTTGGATTACATGTGTATACAGATAGAATATTGCCTATAGAAATGAGTACTGCTCAGGAAAGCTACAGTTTAAATGGTTTGTTGAAAAGCAGGTCAATCAAGGCATTGTTTCGTACCTTGCTCAACACACTCAGTTTCTGGTTACCTGATACTTAACACTAACTGCGGGTGTGTTGTTTTGAATGCAACACTGGGGTGGGGATTGAGCAGCTGAAACACAAAAAAAAAAAAAAAAAAAAAACTACACAAGCAAAAGGCCACTTAGGGATATTTATGGAGGGCAATTTGCAGGGCTATTTATTGTTCATAAATTGGATTTAAAATATCACTTTGAAGATGTTAATCCCTGGTAAATCTTCTGACTCCAGCTCTGACTGAGATCTGCATTTTAAATGAATCTTTTTTTTTCATTCTGACAACAAACCGAACACAAATATCACTTGCACAATATGGAACAAAAATCTACATAAAAAAGTCTGAGTTTTGATGAATGCTCTTAAAACTGAGCATTAATGTCTGTTTAAATGCTGAATGCTCTTGTAAATACATAATAAGTATTTCTAAGTAATTCATTTGTGTAGAATTTTAAGATAAATGTGTAAAAATCATTAATCTGTCATATTGTAATGAATTTGAGTATTTTCAGGAAATTATAATCACTACTGAATAATCTTGGATTGGAGTGTATATGTGTGTTACTTTATGTTACCATGTCAGTCAATTAAAATTAAACTAAAAATCCAATGGATATTAATAACATCATATGAGATATTGTCATTATATTCCTGAGCTAACCATCTTATCCAAGGGCAAGTTGTGGTGGTGGGAACCAAAGCGGAGAAGTCAAGACTTCCATCTCCTCAGCCTCTTTGTCCATTTCTTCCAGGGGAATCATGGGGCATTTTCATGCCGACCGAAGATGCAGGGTTTGTTCAGAAAGTCAAATTTCCTCACATTTATAACATCTTTCCTTAACCTTTGCAGGAAATGTCATGGGGTCAAGGCAAGATGAAAATGTGTTTCCTCATGAACACGGCTAAAGAAAACCCTGTTTGAAATTGATTTGACTCCTCTTTTCCTAAGGTTGCTGCCATGAATGATTGTACAATATCAAGTATCATATTCAAGTATCTCTGAGTCATCTTGCCCTTGTAGAAAATGTGAGGAAAGTTCTTTAACTTAATAACTGAATCAAAAAACACAGACAAGTTTCCAAACTATCAAACAGAATCGGAATTTCTCCAGAGCACATCTGTACTGAGAATAAGGTTTTTTTTTTTTTAATTTAAAGTCTAAGTATTGTGCATCAAACTCAAGTATTATGAAATATTACCATAGTAATGTTGGTACAAAATCTACATTCTGTATTTCAAATAAGTGCCAAAGGCTTACTCATGATATATTGACAAAGGCAATAATTACTCATAGTTTTCGGGAGTTTTATCAAGGTAAAATGTGTTCAGTCACTTGTCTTTTGTAAAGTCCTTTTATTTGTATTAACCCTTAAAAAAGGTCTTCCTTCTTTCTTTACTTTGGTGATTTTTTTAGTATTCTAAACGCATCTATTATATGTATTTCTGCAATTCTACACCACTGCAAGGTGAAAGGATATTCTAAAAAGGACGTTCTATGAATGCTGTACTACTCTGCATTAAACCAATGTATGATTTTAGTTTTGTTCTATCAGTATTTTTTCATTTTCTTTCATGAGATACCGGTCATTGCACTAGAACAGGGTTAGGGAACTCCGGTTCCTCAAGTCAAGAGCCATACCATGCCTGTTTTTGATGTGTCTCACTTTCAACACACCTGATTGGAATGATAAGGATCATTATCAGGCTTCCACAAGGCTTGCTGATGAGCTGGTTATTTGAACCATGTGTGAAAGGCGAGGGAGTCATTGAAAATAGGCAAGATATGGCTCTCAAATTAACTGTATTAACTAAATTCTTGCACTGATTACAGTACCGTAAGGGCTCATGAATGTTTTCTTCCACACATTGTCCTTGAACGCAGCATATCGATAAAGCCCTGTACGCTGACCCCACCGCTTACAGTGACGTCACGACAAGGCGGGGTTTACTCGCAGGTGAATCGAACATAGGGCTGGTGTGAAATCGGTGACGTGCGCCTCATGAAAAACAGGTTTGAGAGTTTAGTGCCGTTACACGGGCCCACATCTGGCCCTGCGCCGCGATGGCTGCCAGCTGCGTGGGCAATTGCGCGCCGGTGTTCTTCCTCGCCATCGTTTTTGATGCCGCCGGTCTGGTTGTGATCCTGGTGGGAATATTTGGCGATCTTAAGGTGGACGGCCGCTTCTATGGAGATTTTCTTATCTACACAGGCTCGCTTGTCATCTTTCTCAGTTTGGTGTGGTGGGTGTTGTGGTACACTGGCAATGTTAAACTGTACGCGGATTCCAGTAGAGGTTCCCTGGACATCTCTTTTGCACATTGGGCCAGGAAGCTGTCTGAGAGCCTCTCCAGAAGCGCCGTGAAGTCACTGGAGAAAAAGAACTTCGGCAAAGAGATGAACGGAGCTGCGCCTCGTGATCAGAGGATCTCTCGGGAATTCACTACGGGGCACGACAACAAGGGCTTTGATGCCGGACTTGAGTACAACGCGGATGATAAAAACGTGGAGTTGGGTGTGTTGAAGAAATCAGACGTGAAACGTTATGCTTTGGAGAACAAATCAGACAAGGCATGCTGTCTGGAGAAGGTGAGTGTAAAGTTGACTATATTGCGACTCATTATTCGCGACCCTGCTGGTTAATATGGGTTTATAGGCCTACTTACTGTAATGTCTTTATATGGAGAACAACAGTAACCGATACACGTACTCTATGCTTAGAAAACAGAGCACGTGTTCAATGGGACGCTCCTTAAAGACACACTCATATACTCTCACATTACGGTTAATTTTCCTGCATTTTACGCTTGTAATTTGTGTGCGTGTATGCATGCAAATACATTTGCAATGTGGTTGAAAATAAGTATTTTAATGGGCGTTAGTGTGCTGAGGGAAAAAAGTTTAAAACATCAAAATATTTAGAGCAGTGGTTCTTAACCTGGGTTCGATCGAACCCTAGGGGTTCGGTGAGTCGGTCTCAGGGGTTCGGTGGAGCCTGCCTCCGCCGCAGAGGTCCACCCCTCAGTCTAGTCTGCAGTTAGTGGGCACAGTCATTGAAAGCGTCCTGCTCTGAGATTTCCTACCATGCATTGTGTTGGTTTTGTTATTTGAATAAGGTGATATTAATGCACAATTCATTTCGTGCACCCGTAAAAAAACAATTTTTACTAAAGAAGGGTTTGGTGAATGACCATATGAAACTGGTGGGGTTCGGTGCCTCCAACAAGGTTAAGAACCACTGATTTAGAGGGTAAGTAAAGTTAAAAAAAAAAAAAAAGTATTCAAGTGAAAAGTAATGCTGTCCAGAGATTGAAAAAAAAAGTGCCAAAGTAGCAACTTTTACTGTATCCCTTTATCGCTCGCCTTTTTTTATATTAACAATATACATTCTGTTGTTGTGGCAGACGAAAAGCTGGATATTTAGAAACAACAAAAAGTGGTTACAGTAATTTATGATAACCGTTAGCTATAATCATTAACCATGCAGCTGGGTGCTTTGCATATATGTTGCAAGCTAAACTTGAGTTGCTTCTGTGGTACGTAGGCTTCTTCTTCCAAAAAATATATTTCACTGTACATTTTATGAAAGGTGCCGTCTGATTGTTTTGAAGGTAAATTTACCATTAACCGCATCAACAATTTTTGTATTCACTTCCTTCCTTCCTTCTGCTCGTGAACTTCCACCCACAACAGGAGCCTATGAAGTTGTCATAAACACAATGACAACCAATCCGTCCCCACTTCAGTGTGTCATTGACTTTGTGTTGCCCCATGCATTGAAATAGGTCGAATCACCATACAGAAAGTGAAAAGTTCAAGAGTAGAACTTCATAATGTGAAACTCATACTTGGGTTCATTGTGCACTCATGCCCACCCAAGTTTAGTTGTGTTTTCTGGATTAATTTGAACCCGTGTCAATGACTCCTGATTAAAGTAGTAGTAGAGTAGTAGTAAAGTTTTTTTACTCTGAAGTTGAAGACATGAAATTAATTATTGTGGAGCACTTGGCCTCTATTGTTTTTGATCAGTTTGGTATACCTGCATGAATGTGTGTGTGAATGGGTGAAGGTGAGCCTTGTGCTTTGAGCACAATACTATGTTGTAGATTACGCTATTAAGTCCACTTCATGTACACTTTTTCTTTGGTAAACTCCCTTACATTTTTAACAACCACAAGTTACACAGCAAATATAAAAGCTATCATGTTATCAGCTTTATCTATCATGGATTTTTTGCTTGAAAATTACCATCTATTGCAAATTAGCAGTTTGTGTCTTATAAGGTTAATATACTATCCGGGTCAAGATGTGAAAATGTCTACAAATGTATGATATGCCCGACTAGGATAAATGAATAAAGATAGATTAGAATTGAGTGCCTTTAATGTACAGCAGGTATACACAAGACATGTAGTGTCTCAACAATCATAATAATTTTTGGGCTGTTAAGGTGATGCCAAGCATACATGATTGCACCAAAGACTTTTTTTTTTTTTTTTCCTGAGTGATACAGCTATTCCTAACTTGGTTGCTTTTGTGATCCATATTGCATCTCCATTGCAGTATTAAGCATTTAATGTTATTATTAAGTTTGTTCATTAGCTATCATTTCTGAAGTAAGAGTCCTAAAGGAGGGATTTGAATATATATATATATATATATATATATATATATATATATATATATATATATATATATATATATATATTTCATGTAAAGTATATTTCATATATATTTCATAAATGTTTTTGGGGGTTAACATAAGACACGTTCTTATTTATGTATTGTCTTCATTTTGCTTTTTCACTCAAGTGTTTACTGAGGGATGTTTCTGCAGAGCTTGACGCAAGACAGATTCATTCATTATTCATCTGAAAGTTGAGTGACTCTTCGTGTGTTCACATGAAAGCTAAGTTATAAATTGCATGTCTGTGAGCATGATTTATGACCTGCCTCAAAACAATGGACTTAGGTTGAAATCGATTTTTCAGTCAAAATAATTGTGGTAGAAGAAAAAACTCATGTCACCTCTTCAATTCAAATTCTATAATATGTTATTTTTTTCCACGTTGTTTTATAATTGCTGGCTATGCAACGTCTCCTTCAGTACAGTACAGTACAAGGTTCATTCTCAGTATGTGTACTTTAGAGGATTAAGGCATAATCCCGTGAGTGTCACTCTGCACAAAATATACGAACATCATTCGTAGTCCATCACACAGAGTAAGCAAGCTTCATGAGCCTGCTTTGGGTGACAATCTCACTTTATCCCCAAGATTAAACCTGCAGGAGACGCCACACCCAAATATTGCAACAATTGATTGTCAAAGGCTCATTTTAACACTTTTGTACTGCAGGAATAGAGAAAAGAATACCATGCAGGTGCTGGAACCTGACCCAAACTGTTAAATTGGAAGACACAATAGTTGTGCCTGAAAATTATGAAAATAGACTCACCTGTTCTGTCAACCCCTTAGCCTGATATTTATATAATGTATGGTGACAGGTCAGACAATAACATAAAGTAACACAATGAATAACAGCCTCACCTTAGCCTAACTTAAACGCAAAACATGGTAACTTTAAAGGTTAAAGAAAAAATTGCAAATGTAATCCTTAAATTACAGTTCCCAATTCATTGTGTTGCTCTATGTATGGTTTATTTATTTATTTATTTATTTATTTATTTATTTATTTATGGGGAGAGGAGGGGAGGGGAGTGAGCTTGCTGTGCACTTTACGGTAGATCCGGAAAGAAGAGCATTGCTGAGAACTTTCACTTTTCTGGGATATGGCAGAGCCAATATTCTCTCCGACAGCAACTTTATTATTCTTTTTTTACACTGCGTGTCCCTCGCTTCACGGCAATACTCGTCTGCCAAAAAAATAAAAATAAAAGTTTCAATGTTGCAATCAAGTGGCCAAGACAGTGCTAAATATTGTGCTGACAATGCTGCGCTATCATTAGCTTAGAACAGTAACTACGGTTCAACAGCTGTTAAGTGAAGCAAACGCTGCACATACCTGTTGTCCCAAATTCTCCCTTCTGCCTTTCTACAAGCCAGGTGAGTGCTCTTGCTTGGCTCCGTTTTGCATTGAAAGCTCAGCTGGCCGTGTTGGATAGCTCCCGGTGACCGCAAATCGCCCGCCATGATTCGTTCCTTCCCCCTGCTTGAGACGTTGAATGTTCCCAAAGCTGATTGGCTGACTCGACGCGAAAAAAGTTAAAACATTTTGACTTCATGCAAAAGGCAAAATTTTGCTTCTCGTGACCGCACCCGGCCATCCGCGTCGCTCCATTTGCATCCATCACGTCGCCCAACGCGCATTCGCGCCCAGTCGCGCGAACTCCCATTTACAATACAAAACTCTCCGCTTTTTCGCCTCGTTCGTATTCGGTGTGCACGCAGCATTTTACTGCCCAAATACAACAACCAGGATTTGCAATGAAACACGTAATTGTCTTTTCATCTTCAGGTTTCATATTTCATTCTTTATATTTAATCTCCATTTCATTCCAAATAAACGATCTTGAAAGTGGAAATTTGAATGACTGATTTGTCACGTAAAATGAAGCGTCATCAGTAATTGGTAAACTTAATTAGATTTTCTAACTTGTATTCTCTCCATGGTCGCGTTTTTCACCCTTTCAAATGGCTTCATGACACAACCTGCTTAAATCCAAGCTTGAAAGCATCAAATTATTCGTAGAAATAGACCCGTTAAAGAAAGACACCACAGAACTCACGTTGAATTACATTTGGATTATTCATTGATATTCGGATGACCTGGTGAACATGAGGTGAGGGACAGAATGTTTGTGCAGTTTTTACAGTGTACAGATGTTCGGCCATCTGGTTTCTGTTCAATGTCATGCTAAAGGGTCACATTATCAGTGTTTTGGACTTTTTTTGGTTTGTCAAGATAATTTGTTTGAGAAAGGACAATCGAGATGATCCTTGCCTTTTCAAAAACGTTTTATGTGTTTGGGTGGGATGCAATCAACTTTGCAGTCTTTCTGAGACAAAATGGACACAACAGTTAACCCAAATAAATCATCACTGGAAGATATCGAAAATAGCATGTTTGTCATTCATCCTGTAAAAGTATGTGGTCCTTATGTGGCCCCTCTGAGTAGCACTGATGAAAAATGGTGGCTACTTCCAGCATTTGTTGTCTATCCCTGGACTAGGGCTGCACGATTAATTGAATTTTAATTGCCACGTTTAATTGTTGATCCTCGGCGATATTAACATTTAAAAAGCCAGCTACACTACATGTCAAATCAAGCACCTATCCTACCACCAGTGGGCAATAATTCCCCACATGTTTGCGTGACAAAAGTCTCTGCTTTTCTCACCCTAATATATTATTTACCAATGTGAAATTGAGTTGAGTTTCCCCACCTAATTCCTAATGTACACAGTGCTGGCTGTAAATGAGACCTATCTTGGAAATTCTGATTGGCAAAAAGAATGGAATAAATTTGGTTTGAAATGACCGAAAATGACATTTTGACTGCTAATTGATTAAAATTTGCTTAAAAGTAAATAATGTGCTTGGTTCTGAGTAGGCTTCTTTTTTTTCCATTGGTTTTCACTCAGCAAGTAAGTTAGCTGTGTTGCCTTGTTTGAATGATTTACTCTATTTTAGTTTATTATTGTTATTATTATTTGTAAGTATCAAGCCTTGTATGTATACTGCTTGTTTAAAAATAGTGTAATTAATAGACTTGTTTCACCAAACATGATGAATAATCGTGATTAATAATTATGATTTTAATATTGACCAAAATTATGTTTGCCATAATTGTGCAGCCCGACCATAAAACTATTATGTCCCAAGCACGACCAGCACTATGCCATTCCAGTGACATACCTCTCTTTTTCTTCACAGATTGGATTCCCATGAAGGATGAACAGGCCCTGCTTTTCAAAGATATTCTAAAGACTGAAAATCTTGAGCTGAAAAAGACAAGTCACTTTTTTAATGTATTTTTTTGAAAGATTTCTCAAGGGACAACTGACTTAATGCAGAAGGGCGACACACAGAAGAACGTCTTTCTGTGTAAATGGCTCATTCATAAACTTTTTTTTTTTTCAATGTATTGATTTTTAGAATAAGGAAATGTCAAATCATTTTCAAGGAATAAAGTTTACCACTGGGTGAACATTAGTTGTTGTGTTTGAAAATGATTCTGCATTCCGCAAATTTGGTCCAAGATTACGTCGTGTTGTTGAAGGACCACTTTTTTTTCATCTGGTCTCCCTTTTATGGGTATTACCTTTTGTTGTATATTCTTATCTTATACAAAATGCATTTTCTTAATAGGCTGTTCATCTTTTAGAATCATGTTACTTTATACAAATATATATATATATATATATATATATATATATATATATATATATATATATATATATATATATATATATATATATATATATATAAAATATACATGTTTTGTTTTTGTTTTTTTCCCCCAAAAAATCTAATACAGGGGGTCCTCAGGTTACGGCAGCCTCGGTTTACAATGTTTCGAGGTTACGAACATGCGCCGTAAACAATTGCGAACTAGTTTCTCGCACGCAGCGGATGAATACACCTCGTGGTCGTTGTGAGCGAGGAAGACAGTGTCTCTCAGGTTGTGTTTTTCTGAAATTCGGGTTACACCATGTCTTAAGAACGGATCCACGCCGTAAGTGGAGGACGCCTGTATGTGGGAGTGGGAATGCTTAACTCCTTTTCCAAGTAGTGAAAGGGTTAATATATAAAAAGCAGCTAAAAGCCATGAAAATCATGTCAATTAAAGTGAGTTGAAAAATTTTTCCGGTGGCGCATTTTACGGGCCATAATTTTTGCAAAAAAGGAACAATGAACGACTTCTTCAGTCCATCATTATGAGCCCATCTTTACTTTGATAATGAATGCAGTTAACTTTGATTTCCTGCTCAGTCTGCTGTCTCAGTGGGGATTTTTATGCTGTGAAACTTGAGTAATGTTCGCTCAACCTATTCAATAGAAACTAGCCCAACTGGGTTCATTTGTGACTGGAGCAAGCAGTGCTCTTATTTTGCAAGCAGTGTAAGCAGCCAAATGCTATCAACGATCATAAAGACATAAAAATGCAAAGTCCAAGGTTTAGATTTTTTTTTAAATGTGTTCTTCTGTTTGCCGCCATACTTTACATGAAATATGTGGGACAGATGCTTTCCATTCTAAAGTGGCCACTCCCTATTGACTATGTGGCTTATATTTAAACTAAAATAATCTTTGGGTATAACCGTAACAATGCCACCCACAGTATAAGAGCTTTCTCTTCAGGTTTGGCAAACGGTTACAATAGTTATGCTCATGAAGTTTTTTTTTATTACTTTTTTGTCCTACATAAACTGAGGAGCGCTTAAATAATATAGTTCATGAGGTCTCATATAATGATAACCGTTTAGAATGATGTCTGCTGTACATTATTCATTCCAATGAATAAGTCAACACGGATGTCAACAGGTGTCACAAACTCACTGGCAGGCTGTCTCCATGGTTTTAAATTTCCTCCTCACACCTCATGTGTCACTCCAGACTGCTGTCCCAACAACAGCCAACACACAACACACACCCATGTGGGTCAACTGAACATAACACTGTTTGACTTGACACAGAGTGACAATAGGAACAATGATTGAGTTTGAATGACATGTACTGTAAGTATACTCATGCCGATTTTTTGCTTATGATTTGACCATAGAAGAAAAGATTGATAATTGGTAAAAATCAAAAATCAAATCACATCGTAGTTACGATTTCTGTCGGAGGGTCTTTATGACTGTGAAGTCCAATAAATTTCAAGTATGATTGTCACGCATTTGTAAAAAAAGTGTTCAAAAGGGTGATCGGTACTAAATAAAATGCGCTGTTGTTAATGAAAATTTTCTAAAATTTGAAGAAAACTTTCAAATTTTGTATTTAGCCAGAGACTTGAAGTCCTAATTAGGATTTGGCGTGCCACATAAAATGAAGTGGCAGGCCAGATTTGGCCCCCGGGCATTGAGTTTGACACCTGTGGTATAGAAAGTTGTACAGTATTTAATATTTAGTCGTACTATTTGTGTATTAGTAATAAATGGTTGTTAAATACAAGACTACACATGATCAGGATTTTGGACCACATTAGCAAAAAAAAAAAATGTGATCACCAATCAATTCTATATTGACATTTTTTTTGTATTTACTGTGCAGTCAAAGCTATTTGTTAGGTATTTGGGACTGTATTGACTATTAAAACGTACATATAATTGAACTGAAATGCATTGTGGTAAAAACAATGAGAATTAAACCCCAAAAAAATCTTCTCAAGGAAGTATTATTTTATGGATCAACGACATCATGATCATCGCCGTAACAAATTAAATATGGATTGAAGTCAACATCCCAGTTTCACTTTGAAATTTCTAACTCAATGAGCTCCGTTTTGTGAATGGCATAAATCCTGTATGCTGCCTACCATATCGCTGCAGGCGAGGCGGGTTAGACCAAATGTTAGTCATTTTGCAGACAGGTACAGTCTGACTACACCTCTGTGTGACAGGTCACAGCCAGTTTCATTTATGGCCTATCAGAATGTCTCCTTTCATTTTCTTTAGATGCGCCACTCTTACCACGCCCTAACGTCTCAACATGGCAGAAGTTCATCTGATGAATTTGAAATCAGAAGTCATGGTGAAATTGTGGCAAAAATATATTTAAATGCTCTGTATAAGCATTGCTCAATTGATGTCGAGAACTGTTGGGAGTAATGCATTACAAAAGTAATGTAATTACTGTAATGCGTTTTGCTGTAACGCTGTAGCGTAATGCATTACACACACACACACACACACACACACAAAAAGAACTTTTTTACTTTGTACAAATGAGAGTAACGCAATGTAATTTATGCTTTAAAATACATTGCGTATTTAACCTGAAAGTGGTGTTTTTCCCCAAATTCACCAAAAACACGAGATCGGACGAGAAGGGTCTGGGGCAAAATGTTAACTTCCCATTATTAGTTTCTACTACAGCAGGGATGAGTGCGGCAACAGCAGGCGACAGGTTGAATATTGACGTTACGTAAACAAGATGGACATATGTCCATTACTTTCGTTAGTCAGAGATAAAGACAAGAAGAATATACCTAATAGTTAGGTACACTTTGTGCACAACACCTTAAGAGCTGTCCACTTCACCAAATAGCACCAGTAATTTGACAAACTATTTAGAGTGGGGGAATAGTACTGTGAATAGTGAATAGTACTGTGAAATTAGCGAAAAGAAAACACACAGAGTATTGAGAGTGGGGAATAAAACAAAGCAGGCAAAATGATCGTTCTCTTGTTCAGCTATGCCACTTCCACCTCGAGGTCCGGAGACTCGTGGCGGAGTATGTCGTACGTAGAAGATATGTTGCCACCTTCCACAGTGGATTCGCCTGCATTTCGAAACCTTGTCAGCGAGATCACTGTCGCGACTCGCAACAATGACAAGGTAAGCTAACACTAATTTTTACTGTAAAATTACTATTAATAATAGTCTATAAATAGTTCTGGTCAATGTGTATCAAGATGAAGCATACAAAAACTCATGTTTAACAGTATGTTAAACACAATAACGGTTATGTTGGATAGCTGCTAACGTTAGCCCCACCGAAACCATCTATTTTTTTAAACGTCTCTCCCTAACCTAGCCGACTGAACTTGAATTTGAATATTAAACATTGACATTGTGGAATGCACTAACTGTTTCTGCCTAAAGCATAAACAATGCATCACTATGCTGTGAAGCTAGTAACTTGCCCAGCACTGGTCAAGAATGTTTTCCGTGGAGGGACGCTTGTATAATTAGAAGGAAGAATATGAGTCCTGTCAGTCTGCTAAAATGAAATCGATTCAGCAAGAAACATGGCTTGGACAGTTGATTTGCTTTATTGGTCCACCGAAAAACAGTGTGGAGGTCCAAAACTGACCCTGACAGGGCGATTCTACTCCATCCGCCGCAGTCCGCATCCGCATCGACCGAAGCACACCTGCGCGTACTGCGTACGTCTTTTGATCCGTCTCAAGCGTCCGCAGCGTTACACGTTCCTTGGGAAGTTAAACTCAACACAATGCATACTGAATATGTTACGCATGCTTCATTTACAGTGGGTGAGTACATGCAACATTCGTTTTAAATTTTAGGTGAATTAATTGAATGGCGACGCAAACAGTGATATATATTTGTTCACGCGTTAGTGCCAATTAACAGGAGGAAAGCGTTTGCTCCTTTTGTCTCAATGGCAATGGCACAGACAAGCAGAAGCAGTCACTTTTGGCTTCATTAACTCAATTAGCAAAACAAAACGCTATTTTGCCTTTGTATCTGAATGTAGACACCCCCCCCCCCCCCCCCCACCCCCCTTTTGGTGCTTTCTGAACTGTGGAATTGACCACGGCGGATGGCAACGGTCCAGGTTTTTCAAGCCTTGCGTCAAGTTGAGGGATCGCGGCGGAGTGCAGTGGATGCAGTGGAATCACCCTTGAGTGGTGAGAGAGTGGAATAAATCTTCATCCCGCTCTTTAAATATTGACACATGTCAAGTAAAAAGCGGAAAACTTTCAATTATTTGTAAATTAGAAATTGAAGCTGTTGTGATAGCCTCTAACCACGAAACGCAAAATACTGTATGTGTGAAACATTGACTGGAAAATGTAGGTACAGTGGACCCCCGTGTTACAACTTCCCTGATTGACGACATTTTTATGTTGTGACGTGGAACACTGAGTTTTTTCATCCCCGCTTTATGACATTTTTCCTGTTATGAGACCGAAACAACGGTCATGACCCTAGGGGCTTGGCTGTATTTGTGTTGTTTTGCCTCCATCTGCTGGCGTTTTTAGGTAATTGCACTTATTTACTATTGCCGGCTAACTGCTTCCATGCAATACGTGACTACAATGCTGGTCTGCTATTTGTCGCCTACTCACGGAGATGGTGGTCTGCTATCGGTTGGCCTCACTTGTTTCATAATGGTGGAACAGTTAAGCTTTGTTCGATTGTGAGTGGTTGCAAAACCATATTTATAGTCCATTTTACTGCTTAATTCAAAGTTGAAAGGGTTAGCCATGGGTCCCAAGATTGCTAGTGATGTTAAAGAGAGAAGTAAGAAGACGATTTATTTGGAAACGATGCTGGAGATAACCCTTATTAGGGAATATGGGCATAACAAGCAGCACTCAAAAGATAAATAAATTCATTCTAAATTTTGTATTTATGATGTTTTCTGATTGTATTCATGTACATTATATATACATAGCACTTACTATACTATTTTGGTCCCAATTTTCAGTATGTACAATTTTGATGTTTTTACCTGGGGTTCTAAACGCATTAGCTATTTAACATCGTTTTGGATTGCCCGTCAAGCGATGAATTCGCCTTACGACCCCAACTGCAGAACGAAATAATGTTGTTACACGGGGGTCCACTGTACAGTACTTCAAGCGTTATTGCATTACCATAAAAGAACAGCCATTTTGCTCCAGCCATGGCTATACAGTAGTACTGTAGTATTGTGCTTTAAAATCAGATTACAGTTGTATCATTGCCTCAAAATATTAAATCTGGAACGCCAATTTAAAAACATAATTGTAATAGCAATAATATTAATATTATAAATAATAAAAGTACAACGTACTGTCAATAATTCTGATTGGATTCATATTTTCTTAGTCATGCGTTTAAAACTGAGAATAATTTAGGACACATAAGCATGTTGCAGATACACTTGATCACATTACCAACTGTAAACACCTGTAAAATTGTTTCTGTGTAGCATTCTAACATATAGCGATTAGCGAACACTTGGCATTGTTCTAATGGATATTAATTGCAAATTTGTTCTTTAAATACACTAGTGATAGAGAGTGAGGCTTTTGGAAGCACCAACCGATTTTCCATAGTTAATCTAAGCAGGGTGAAATTCGGGAAACTTCAGTTAGAGTGACCTCTTCTGACGAGAGGCAAGACTGCAGCGGATATAAAACACCTTCGTTTTGTTTTTCGAATTCAAATGATATTCACACACATATGAGCAGTAAAACTTAAAATCAAATACAATTTAAAAAAATTACATCTGGTCGGACTCCTACCTGAAGGAGTTCAAAACCTGGACAAATTAAGTGTGATGAGAACGTAGTTAAGTGTAAGTTTAACTTGGATTTTTGTAAATGACCAACTCCTGAAAAGTTGGCAAATGTTACAGAAGCACTAAAAGCAAATCAATTAATTATTTTCCCAGCCCTTGACCGCAGAACAAAGCTAAAAATACAAGGGAAAAAAAACAACTTTCTGAAAATATGTTGTTATAATGCAACTTTTAAATATGTAAAACAAAACTTAAAAACGAAAATCAGTAAAAAAAACAAAATCAACAACTGGAATAATAAACTATACAAAAAACATCACGAAAACCTGACTTTTTGAAAAAGTGCTTTTTTTTTTAATCCAAATTGTTGCAGCGGTAGCTCGACAGATCTTTTTGGGAGTCGCTAGCAGGTTATGCCACGTAATGGTACCTGCTCTTTTTAGGGAACCAGGCACCAACCATGGTCCTCCAAAATGGCAGGCTGCAAGCTTGGCTTCCTGGCCACAGTTGACACAAGTTACGGTCGTCCACGTCTCTGTCAATATCGGTCTGCACTTGACTGTTTCTCATCACCTTGAGAGCCACATTTTTTCGTCGGGCGAGCGCCTTGCTGCTCCCCAGCCGCCATATGGGCTCCTTGTGGGGCTCAGGTGGATGCTGTGCTCCTGGATCACCTCCCTGACACATTGGATCCATTGCCTTCTTCTGCTCAATGCTGGATGCCTATTGATTAGGAGGATGGTCAACATCAAGAAATATCAGTATTTATTCATTTGTTGACATTGTTCATTCTGATTAAACATGATTATGTCCTTTCTTATTTTAACAGTGTTTTGAAGGCCAATGAATCATTTGACTCTTAAAAAAAAAAAAATTCTCTTTTCTACCAATGTCTAAAATTAATATGTGTATTTTAAGTTTACAGTAAAAAGTTAAAACCATTCATTAAAAAAAAAAAACTTTTGATATTTGTTTCACAGCCTTTCATTCAAGTGTGTGAAATTTTAGTTGAGTTCTCCAATTACATAACATGTACTTTTTTTTTGTAATGAAAGTAATCCCTGTATGTTCACAGAACAATCCCAACAAAGATGAAAAAAAGAATTATCTGGACACAAAAAGTCAGCTTAAGTTTAGGAGCTTAAAAATGTCATTATGTCAGTAGAGTGTGCAGATCAGAAGAGGCAGATCATCTGACCTTGAGAACAATGTTGCTCATTGTTGATATGCATCCCACCCGAAGAGCAAACTTGCAGGGGTCTCCCTTAACGTCCTCTGTCAATCCTACTCGGGGGTCTGGGGGAGGAAAATTAAATTAGAAATCAATTACTTCATGGGAATGACAAAAAGATGAAACGTGTGTTAAGTTGGATTCACAAGAAGTTTTTGCTCATAGATGTTTTTGCTGCTGTCCTTGGAGTCCTCCACCTCCTTGCTGATGATGAGGGACATCTCAAAAGAGAAAAAGTGTAAATTTGGACTCTTTCAGTGCAGCATCTTTTTCCTGTACAGACCTGTGATGGATCAGCTTGCCCTGTGACTTGACGGTTTCCTCAAAATCTAAGTGAAGAGGGAAAGCAAGGAAATTACAGCTCAACAGTTAATAAATGTGTGGTCTTGTCTTCCGTTTTCAGTCACCTTCCAGCACGGCCAGATGTATGGCATCCTTGGCTCTCTTGGGAACGCTCAGCATCACCTCCATGGCATTCTTGAGCTTGCCGTTGTCTTCTCCAACGCAGTTTAGTAGATCCTAAAAACAAGCATATACTGTCCAATTAACAAGGTAATTTGCTGGGGGTTTTTTTCATTGAAATATTCACAACTTGAGACAGAAGGCATGACTGATGATATCGTCTCTTGTAACAAACATTTTTTGTTACCCACAATGTACAAGGCGAATTCTGTGTACTTTGACTGAATGTAGTTTTCAACATTTGTGGTGCGGCTCTGTAAGAGTAATTGTCGTTTTATCCATTCCAGGGTGTCCTGCGCCTACTGCCAAAAGATGGCCTGGATTGGCATCAGCTAGCCAGCAACCCTAATGAAGATACAGTAAGCTAAAAATAATGGATGGCTGGAACATCCAAGAAAACACCCTTTATAAAAATATAGAGTGATGTTGCAAAGGATCACGTCAATATTTTTTCGTTTTAAGCTCATATTTTCGTTAACAAATTTCATACAGTTACTTACTTTTTCTGAGGTCTGGTAGAAGGGCACAGACGCAATGACCACCTTGTGTTTGTCCTCTGTATGAGCTGCAGCCAGTTGGACGCCCTGTCCTCGGCACAGTCTCTGATGATGTGATAGTTGGTTTTCCAAAACGCAGAACGTAGGCCTTACTGTATGCTCGAGTGAGTCCTCTGTAGGTGGTAAAAACAAAGGATTGTTGCAGCATGAAAATTCAGAATTATTTCAAAAATATTATTATTGGCACTAGTTTACTCATGCACTCAATCTGTAATTACATTATTCAATTTACACAACAAAAATAATTTCATCTCTAAAAACTCACGGTACCTGGCTTATATTAAAAAGCTCCCTTTACATTGACATTTGGCATAAAGGAAGTCCACAAATCAATATTTACTCCTTCTTGTGTAACAAGTAAATAGCCAGGGGGCTATTTGCAACCCGAAGTTACTTAAGTAAAGTCCCGAAGTTGCATTCCTGAAGTTTGAATGTTATCATTTCAATTCTGTTTTTTAGCACCGTCGGAGAAAGTCCAAGCTGCTTTAAAAAGCAAACGTAGCAGGGCAGGTGCAAACTGTTTACTACGACGCAAGAACAAGGCAAAACTGAATTACAAGTAATGTAACTGATACACAAACGCAATCTACCCATAAAACATTAAAGCACGCTCAATTTAGAACCGGCTACCAATTCAAAGGCTCCTACTACGAGCGGGCATATTCTCCGACAACAAACAAAACAAAACATCAAAACCAAACAAGTAAGCGCGATGAAAAAAAAATCGATTTGGAGCTACATTAAAAAACATTAATGGTCAAAACAAAAGCTTCGTAATGACAAGTAGCATAGGAAGAAGTTATTGTATCCATCGGAGTAAAGGCATTGTATGCATTTATCATTCAAATTGTTACTTTAAAGCAGCCATGTCCAAAGTCCGGCCCGGGGGGCAAATGCGGCCCGTGGTCAATTTACATCCGGCCCGCAGCCTCTGTCATAAAATCAATAACGTCTGACCCGCATGGAGAATGAATACAACGAGCAGCAGCGCTGTTACGTGTGTGTGCTGATTGCTGCCATCTATAGGCTCAATTAGGAACAGCAAATTAGTATATGAGTAATTGACTGTATGAGCCCCTAACTTTCTAAAATGGCGACAATCAACAAAAGGAGGAAAGTTGACTGCGAGGGCTGACGGTTCAAGGATGAGTGGAAATTGGACTATTTCTTCACCGAAATACGGAACAACTGGGTCTCCTTCATTTGTAAAGAGACAGTGGCTGTTTTTAAAGTGTTCATGTGAAGCGACATTACCAAACAAAACACGCTGACGTATATGGCAAGATCACAGGTAATGAACGCAGCGAAAAACTGAAACATCTTGAAGCTAGTTTCATCTCACAGCAGCAATATTTTACAACTTTTACCGACAGCTGGATAAGGACAAGTCCGAGAGATTCGAACATTTGGCAAGAAAATGCTAAGCTGCTTCGGGTCGACTCTCACTTACAAGACATCTTGCGCATCCATACTACCGCCATAGAGCCACACCTGTCCTTTGTCCTGCACTCCAGATCTCAGTTTCACCCATCACACTCATGCGGACGACTCATTTTTCATTTGCGATCAGTCTGAAAACTTTTTTTTTTTTTTAACTTTTCACTCCAGAATAATAACCATTTAAAAATACAATCATTTATAGTTACTAATGTCATATTTTAAATGAGCCCTTGCACTTGTTGATATGACTATGACTTGTTCGCTTCTGTTATTGTGTTTACAATTTTTATAAGTATTAAACTGCCATGGTGAGATTTTTTTTTCACGTTTCAAATGTAATTTGCACCCAAGAGTACAATTACTTCTGTTCAGCTGTTGCAAAAAAAGTTCATTAAAGTGTTAATGAAAGTGAATATTCAATTTCAATATTTAATATCAATTCAATTTTGATATGCACGTTTCAAATTAACCAAAACACATGATTAAGATAGCTGAAATTAAAATAAAAAAGCAAATGTGAAACACAGAACGGCTTGCTAAAATGTATTTAAATAATTTGCTGTTATAGGTAAAGAACGCCCGCCAAGGTTGGCCCCCCTACATTTTTAACACACCAACTCTGGCCCCCTTTGTAAAAAGTTTGAACACCCCTGCCTTAGTACTGCTTTTCTGCACTTGGCTTTTATTGTGACCTAACACCAAATTAAACATGAAAACAGTTCTCTTTGAGTCCATAATGCCCCAAGTGCACATCCCTCATAGAAATGGCTCAAAGGGGGAACAGTCATGACCATGGTTAAGCCTTCAGTTGAGGCTTAGCTAATCGGGGTGGGAGAGAGACTTCATTTCAGCTTTGAAGATGATTATGTAATCAATTTATGCTTTTTAGTGTCTCTATTCAATGTGTATTTAAATTAAAAAATTATTTGACCACATTTTTATATTCTCTGAAAAGTGAGAAATTAAACAATACCTTCAGCCATTTACTTTACTTTTGGGGAAGTTCTCAAATGCCATCAATATATAATGTAAAGACAAAATCAGCTATTAAGTCAAGGTACATTTTGAAGAGCACAAAATAATTAACTGCACTCACAATTTCTAAGTGTATAATTTTGAGCTTATAAGTGTTTTAATTATTAGTAGCAGGTACACATTTTCCTTTTCCTAAAATGTTATCCTCTCTCTGTTTTTATCCTTTTATTCGCCATGTATACTTTTGAATGCACCTTCTGTGACTGTTTAGATCATATACTGTATGTATGTAAAACTATTAGTAAACCGAATTCTGCTCACCTTCACTGTTTTGTTTGTCAACTTGTAATCAGGTGGAAAGCTCGGCAGCCTTTGACCCAAAATGTGCAATTGCATTTTAATGGAACTCAGCGGATTTTATTGATCCATAGGATGAATGCTGGTAGGGGAGCCAGGGAAAAAGATACATAAGGTCTTTTGTCTCATAAGTATGCTTTACTCGTATACACATTCACACCACACAACAGTTCCAGTTAGTAAATTCGAATGTCCCTCATCCAAGTTATGATCGGGAGATATGTAGTGTGTGAAATGGTGCAGTGAAATGGTGGTCAGATGAGCAAACATTGCACCCTGAATGCCAATGTGTTTTATTTCATAAATGTTTTTGGGGGGTTAACAGCATAAGACACTTTCTTATTTATGTAATGTCCTCATGGGGGGATACAGTGGTACCTCGGTACTCGACCGCCTCTATACTCGACCAAATCGGTGCTCGACCAAAAAATTCAAGTAGATAATGCATCGGACCTCAAACAGATTTTCGGTGCTCGACTAGCCGAGCCGAGCCGAGCCGACCCGAACGCGCTCCTCGGCCCTTCTCGGCCAGCGGGTAAGCGCCAGTTCAACTCAGACCGCCAGCGGAGTAAGACGTTTGTTCGAGTATTTCTTCCCGGATTTAAACTTTTTCGTGTTGCTCTAGCCCTTAATAATGGGTCCAAAGAAAGACAGTGATAAGGGGAAGGCAAAGAGGAAAACAATGAGGACCACTATTGAACCGAAGAAGGAAATTATAGCAAAATATGAACGCGGTGTACCTCGCGTCGCAGTTAGCTAGCGTCATCATGGAAGGAGTAACTCCCTCCCGTCCTCTCCACATCCATTCCTGTATGCCATCAACCACTCTCCAAAACGTAAGTAAATTATACAAAATGGTTTATAATGCTTTATTTATCTTTATCTTTATCATGTACTGCTTGTGCACATTTACTTGTGCACACATACTTTCCATTATTTCTTATGGGAAAATTGCTTTCGGTGTTCGAACAAATCGGTGCTCGACCACCACCTCAGAACGGATTATGGTCGAGTACCGAGGTACCACTGTACTTTCAACAGCTTTACTCGTATACACGAGTAAAGTGGGGGGTACTATCAACAGCGGCCAGAGGCGGCGCAATTTTGCAATCTCGCAGTGACCAAAACCGGGCTAAATATTGTGCTAACAATGTTGCGCTATCGTTAGTTTAGCACAGTAACTATGGTTCAACAGCTGTTAAGTGAAGCAAACGTTGCACATACCAGTTGTCCCAAGTTATCGCTTCCGCCTTTCTATAAGCCAGGTGAGTGCTCTTGCTTGGCTCTGTTTTGTATTGAAATTTCAGCTGGCAGTGTTGGATCGCTTCCGGTGACCGCAAAGCGGCCGCCATGATTCATTCCTGCCCCCTGCGTGAGCCGTTGAATGTTCCCGAAGTTGATAGGCTGTGGCGATGCAAAACACGGAAAAAGTTAAAAAAAAATAACTTCACGCGAAAGGCGAATTTCGCTTCTCGTGACCGCGCGCGGCCATTCGCGTCGCTCCATTCGCGTCCATCGCGTCACCCGATGTGCATTCGCGCCCAGTCACGTGAACGCCATTGACTACAATACAAAACTCCGCTTTTTCGCCTCGTTAGTGTTCGGCGTGCACGTACCATTAAACTAAATCATCTTCAAAACATTATTTCGGGTGCAGCCCACGTGGCCTGGTACCAATTGATCCACGGACCGGTACCGGTACGCAGACCGGGGGTTGGGGACCACTGCTCTAGCACATTGTGATACTTACACGACTCTTTGATAAAACAAAATGTTAATTTTAAAAAATCTGAATGCTAATGTCAAGCTCATTATAGGAACGTTGTACAAGTCTCCTGCGTTGGTGGCTATTTCGCTAACGAGAAAGTTGAGGTCTTGCGCGCAAGACTTGAGGTGCATTCAATAACATTCGGAATTTTTAAATTCAAGCAGAATGTACCATATGTCTATTCATTATTAACTTATCTATCATGCATTTATTTGTGAATTAACCTTAATGATCTGCTCTTCCCCAATGCAAAATTTGCCTGGTAATAATAGAATAAAGGATGTATCTTCACTTATTTAAAAAAAAAAAATGGACTCCTACAGAGATGTTATGACAGTTGGCCATTAGCCAAAATGCTTTTTTGCGGGTGGGGCGGGGACCGGGGGGAGGAGTTAGGATGCTGAACTTTTGAGTCCAAATGAAAGCGATGAGAGAGCACATCTTCACGATCATCTCTTTGGTCAACTGAAAATAGTGCATCTACTAAACCTTCTGAGTGCTGCGCGGTGCGATCTGGTGGCTGAAGGGAGGACGCACGATTATCTCAAGACAAAAACTTTTCCTACCAAACCGCTTGGATTTAAACCTGCGGCAAGTTTTGAAAAGAGGGCGGCGAGTTGGATTAAATATGCAGGGTAGCTTTTATTTATTTATTTTGTTTTATTTATTTATTTATTTTTGCTGCCGAGAGTGTATGTAATGCTCTTGAAATTGCAAAATTCTTCATAATATTGTGCCGTTCACGGTTCACGAGTCAAAAGTCAGTTAGTGGACACACATGTATTAGCCAAAGAGAAGAATTCATTACTTGTCGCAACTGAACGTTGTTTTTGTTTTTTTGTTTTTCTTAAAGGGTTATTTCAGCAACCTTTAATAATTACTTAACAGCTTCCCAATTTGCCCTTGATTTTTTTTTTTTTTTACACATATCGTCACCATAGATGATTCTTAGCTCTCTGAGTATCACTATCAGTAGTGTTAGCTGTAGCATATTATCAATGCAGAAGTAATTCAAAATTAAGCATGCAGTAATGCTATTGTGGGCCACTGTAATATTATGCTGTTGCACTAAAAAAAAAATAGATTTTTTTGTTTCATCACTTTACTTTTGCAGTGTTTTTAAAAAAAAGTTTTCTTTGGAGTTATATTCAGAAGAGCTATTGAATTTCACTTTACAGAAAACAAAAAGAAGACTTGTTTGCAGTGTTACAAATTGTTTCAGTGAAATACCAACATGTTAAATCTTCACCATGTTAGTTAAACGAGCCAATGTAAACATACAATGCAAATGTTCCAGGAAAACCACAAGAACATCTTTTAGCATAGATATTAAGTGTGACGGTTGGCAATGAAATGCCGTGCATTCGCCGGAAGAGGGCAATGTTGTATTGAAACCTAACCTAATTTTGTTCTGTTCGATTTCTATATTTTGTATTTCGGTTGAAATGGCTACATATTATTTCTAAGTCCACCGGAGCAATAATATTAATTTATAGATGATTTTCAATCCGTCAGCTATCAGAGTTTATTTAGGGTCGCGAAAGGGGCTTCCGGGAAAGTCATTAACACTGCCGTCATCACGTCAGACGCGACGGCAAGCGCTTATTCATTCAAGACGTAATGTGTTTCCAGCTTTGTCTATCTTTAGCGGCCCTTTTTTGGACAAAGCCGGTATATTAAGGGATTTATAAAGAGAAAAACGACGTTTACTCTTATAGAGACGCAACACAAATGTTGAACACTACATATAGTCATACACAGAATTCACTTTGTACTATTGGGGTAACAAAAAATGTTTCTTACAAGAGAGGATAACATCAGTCATGCCTTCTGTCTCAAGTTGTGACCATTTAAATAAAAAAAACAAACAAACAAACAGCAAATTACCTTGTTACTTGGACAGCAGCCTATATGCTTGTTTTGGGATCTACTAAACTTTGTTGGAGAAGACTACGGCAAGCTCAAGGATGCCATGGAGGTGATGCTGAGCATTCCCAAGAGAACCAACGATGTCATACATCTGGCCGTGCTGGAAGGTGACTGAAAACGGTCAAGACCACTCATTGAGTGTTGAGCTGTAATTTACTTGTGTTTCCTCTTCACTTAGATTTTGAGGAAACCGTCAAGTCACAGGGCAAGCTGATCCACCACGGGTCCGTCCAGGAATGTCCGTCAAAGACGCTGCACTGCAAGAGCCCAAATTTAGACCTTTCCCTCTTTTGAGATGTCCCTCATCATCAGCAAGGAGGTGGAGGACTCCAAGGGCAGTAGCAAATACATATATGAGCAAAAACTTCTTGTGAGTCCAACTTAACACACGTTTCATCTATTTGTCATTCCCGTAAATTAATTGATTGCTAATTGAATTTTCCTCCCCCAGACCTCCAAGTAGGATTGACAGAGGACGTTAAGGGAGAGCCCTGCAAGTTTGCTCTTCGGGTGGGATGCATACCAACAACGAACAACATTGCTCTCAAGGTCAGATGATCTGCCTCTTCTTTGCTCAAAACACCTTAACACAAGAAGCAATTGCGCACACTCTAGTGACATCATGACATGTTTTTATTTAAGCTCCTAGACTAAGCTGGCTTTTTGTGCCCGGATAATTCTTTTTTTCCTCTTTTTTCGGATTGTTCTGTGAACGTTCAGGGGATTACTTTCATTAATAAAAAATACCTGTTATGTAATAGGAGAACTGAACTAAAACTTCATCATACTTGAGTTAAAGACTGTTCAACAAATTTCTAAATCTTTTTTTAATGAGTGGTTTTAACTTATTTCTGTAAACTTACAATACACATATTAATTTTAGACAGTGGTAGGAAAGAGAAATTGGTTTTTAGAGTCAAATGATTCATTGGCCTTCAAAACACTGTTAAAATAAGAAAGGACATAATCATGTTTAATCAGAATGAACAATGTCAACAAATTAATAAATACTGATATTTCTTGATGTTGACCATCCTCCTAATCAATAGGCATCCAGCATTGAGCAGAAGAAGGCTATGGATCCAATGTGTCAGGGAGGTGATCCAGGAGCACAGCATCCACCTGAGCACACCTGATCCCCACAAGGAGCCCGTGTGGCGGCTGGGGAGCAGTAAGGCGGTCGCCCGATGAAAAAATCTGGCCTTCAAGGTGAAGGGAGACAGTCAAGTATAGACCGATATTGACAGAGACGTGGACTAGAGTTACACTGCCTTCACCAGTGTGAACTGTGGCCAGGAAACCAAGCTTGCAGCCTGCCATTTTGGCAGTAATAAAAGTAATAAGAGCATAACCTGCCAGCAAAACCCAAAAAGATCTCTCGAGCTACAGCTGCAACAGTTTGGATTAAAAAAAAAACACACACACAAACAAAAAAAAACACGTTTTCAAAAAGTCACGTTTTAGTGATTTTTTTTGTATAGTTTATTATTATAGTTGTTGATTGGTTTCCAGTGATTTTTTTGTTTACTGTACATTTATTGTTTTTTTAACTTGTACATATAAAATAGACCATCATTGGCATATTTACTGCAAGTTTTATTTATTTATTTACCTTGTTGTATTGTTGGCTTTGTTGTGTAGTCAAGGGCCGGGAAAATAATTAATTGCTTTGCTTTTAGTGCTTCTGTAGCATTTACCAATTTTTCGGGAGTTGGTAATTTATAAATAGCCAATTTACACATGCATTCAACTACGTACTCTTCACACTTAATTTGTCCAGGTTTTGAATCCCCTTCAGGTCTGACTAGATGTAATTTTTTTTTTCAAGTTTTAAAATAAAATGTTTTCAGTTTTACTGCTCATAAGTGCGTGCATACCATTTGAATTAAAAACGAAACAAAAAAATAAACCGTCTTTTAAATACACTGCAGTCTTTCCTTTCGTCAGAAGAAGTCACTATAACTGAAGTTTCCAGGATTTCACCCTGCTCGGATGAATTTTGGAAAGTCGGTTGGTGCTTCACAAAAGCGTCACTTTCCATGACTAGTGTATTTAAAGAACAAATTTGCGAATGATATCCATAAGAATTGTTATGAGATTCTTCCTTTTGTAAAGCACGTTCAATTGTAAAAGTCAACGTTAATTACAATGTCAAGTGGTCACTAATCGCTATATGACGTAGTGAAGGGGTATCGGTCACTGCCCGACCCACTACGGTGGAAAAAAAAACGATTCGTGTGTGAGTCAAAACATTGTGAAAAGAACTCTACGCACACTATCGCGATCGCGCGCACGTAATTACGCAAGTAGGTTGTCTGCATGGTCAGTAGTGGACTACAGTTTGTAAACTAAACAACTGCAAGAAACTCCCGGTAGGATTTCGCTGGGGAACAGGAGTCAGTCAGAATGGACGTTTCATTCTGACTGACTCCGGTTGCCCTGAGACATAACTCCATTTAAAATAGCCTAAAATCGAATTCAAAAACCGAAAAGTATAAACGTAAACACAGCCAATATTGAACAAATCAGTTTTTCCTTCAATTGCTTCAGACAATAACATGCACTGCAAAATTACACTGAAAAAGCTGATGGAGAAATACTACTACTACTAGTCTCATAATGGATGTTGTGCTCGCGCAAAGAGTAAAGCAGCAAAATCCGCCTAATTTTGTCCACCTTAGTGATGTCATTTTGCCACTTGCTGTCAACTGAAGATGCCATCACAGATGCTCGGGGCCCAGGTAAAGACCAATCACAATTCAGCCTGCAAACGTCACATGAACAAACTCAAGAAAAAAATAAAACGTGAGCCATGACTGTGATAGATTGCCACCTTGCTGAGCTCAGACAGGAATAACTGTGACTTTCCGTTGACAACAAGTGACAAAATGGCCACTCTGAGATGGAATAAAATGGGTGGAATTTGCTGTTCAATTCATACTCCACAAAAATCATCGATTAGTGGGGCTGCAATAGCACTTTAAAAATGTTGTATGTGTGTGTGTGTGTGTGTGTGTGTGGGGGGGGGGGGGGTATCTTTCTCTTGAAGAAGCCAATGAGTATTGAATGAGATATGCTGCTGATAGATTATTTCCTGTTATTTTTAAATCAGTATGTTACGTTTTACGAACACGGCAGGCGTATAGTAGAAAGGTTATGCCCTATTCGATCCCCTCCATCACACTTGCAGTGCCAAGTCTTCCACCCTTCCATTCATCTGCGTGTCAGTCTGCAGGGCAACCTACCACATGGTTGCCTAAGCTATTTTTATTGTGGTTGCAATTGGTAAACACTACGGCATTGCCGATTAAAGGCGTGCTTCCCATTGGTCCCATTATACGTCTGTCACATCACTTCCGCCCGTTTGTCCGCTTTTGATTGGACGAAAAGCTGCTTTTTTTTTCCTCCTCGCGGCGGTGGGTCGGAGCCGCCGTAACCCCGGTCTGGCACGTTCTTTGCTATCTAGCTTTGTAAAATTAGGCGTTTCTTTCTCCAAAAAAATCAAACAGCCACGTCCCCTTAGCGCATCTACCTGTACGTTTTTTGCCCCAAACACTAATCCAAAAACCCACCAGATACCTCAGAAGATGGCGGTGGTAAGCGGTCTTTCGGGGTTGGCAGTAGCTCGGCTGGAGGGCCGAGAATTCGAGTATTTGATGAAGAAAAGGTCGGTGACCATTGGCAGGAATTCCTCGCAGGGCTCCGTGGATGTCAGTATGGGACACTCCAGCTTCATTTCCCGGCGGCACCTCGAGATTTTCACGGCGAGCGAAGATGGTACTGGCATGGGGGAATTCTACCTCCGATGCCTTGGGAAAAATGGGGTTTTTGTGGATGGGGTGTTCCAGAGAAGAGGAGCTCCACCTCTGCAGCTTCCACGAATGTAAGAATGTTGAAATAGCGCGCTTGAACCTACGACGTGTTGTGCGTTACGTTGTCCTGTGTTGTTGTTTTGTTGTCCGGTAGTGGTGTTGCACGTGCTGTGTCAAGGAACGCTCAGGGTTTGTATTGCGATAACGTCACGCCAAACCTCATTGCCAGAGATCCTAGTAGAATTATGTTTGTGTCTGGAGCCTATCAAATTACATCAATAGTATAATTTATTGCATCATTTGAATCGTTTTTAAACCAATTCTTATTCGGCGTACATGTTCTGACCCAAAAACGCAACAGTCATACAATACACCGCAGGGTTAGCAACACTGATGCGCTCGTTTACAGTCTTCTCATTTTGTTTAGGGCACAATTTTACCTACCTACGGTTTGGTTTTATTTATTTTCCATTTTATTGCATGCCGAGTTAAAGAGCATGATGTCATATTGTTCATATGTCCTCGAATCCTAGTGAAACGGTTACAGACCGTCATTGGTTTGGAATTTTCTTTAAAGTGGGTCAATTTTGTGTGTGGGTACCACCCTAGCTACATACTAGCATCGCGAGCACGCTAGTAAGCTACATTCGCGTGTTGCCAAAACATTCACCGTCGTATGATAGGCAACGTTTAGCTGACAAAATGGCGATTCCGTTTTGCTGCATTCTTGAAGCTCGCCATATTTTACTCGTGACGGTAGCTAATTGTTATCTAATAGGCTGGGATAGTTTTTCATAGTTAATGCAGATTGTTATTGTAAACTAATTTGATCAGTCGGTCAAACTTTGCCTCATGGTTCCAGTCAGTATGTTTCCACGCCTCGGTCTTCCGTTGCAGCCCAAAACAACCAGTAGCCTGTACAAACTCCAAACTTCCCCTGTAACTTGTTTACATTTTTGTATTTCATGAGAACATTTCAGTCAGACCCCAATTGGAACTTAATTAAAAAATAAATCGGGAACAAACATACATAGTCATTTTCATTCATCCAGTGCATTGGTTCTCAACTTGTTTTTCTTCAATGATGTACCCTTTGGAAGGTGGTAAGCACAATTAAGTGCTTTGTCCTCAGTGTCTAATTCAGTGCTTTTCAATTATATTTTGCAAAGCCCCTCCTACGAAAAAGAAAATCTTTCGCGCACACCCCTGCTTGCCTCGCTGACTTTAAATAAGATTGTCATCAATAAAAGTAATGAGTATACCTAAAATTGTATCCTTTGTAACTTTACCAAAATAAATAGAAATAGAATCGCAATGGAAATCAACTTTCAACATCTGTTAACTACTTTTTACAGCGTTTATACAGAATACAGGTTTGTCGAAAACAAAATAGGTGCATCAAAGTGCCTGAAATGGAAAAAAAAATGCCAATCCCTTATTTTATTGCAATTACTCTCTACATGAAGTTTGGTCATCTCCCTGATTTCTGCCGATAGTTTAAACAGGCAAAGATAGCCTTTATTAGGCACACGTTTTTCTATTTTTAAGTCCTATACTGGCAAGAATTTTCAACATTTTAGAGAAATTTAGGGGTGTGTTAGAATTTAAGCAATGGCCTAACGCTTTTGACCCTTTTGCCCGTTTATTGTCCAAAAGTGGACGCTGTGCATTTGCACTGAAATTTCTACGCATATTTCATCCTACAACTCCAGAAGCTTGTTTGTCTGCAGACTAATTGCATCACTAAATGCAGCAAGTATCCATATAAATCTCAAAAAGGTAAGCATTTTGCAAATGAGTCACTATAATACAAATTAGCAACAAGTTATTTAATTTTTCAATTAATGTGCTTTTAATTTGAAATGTAAAATCTACTGTTTCTGGCAGGGCATTAAAAAGCACAATAAATTAGATTGCTGATTACCTGCAGTAATCGTTAAAATCTCACATACCCCCTGGAAGTGCCTTCACATACCCCCACTTTTAGAACCGCTTACCTCGTAGTAGGAACATTAATTTCAATTATGTACCATTTACATCTTTATATTGTCTTCCTGTTTTCAGATGCTGCTTTCGATTCCCCAGCACAAGTATAAAAATCACATTCACTGCACTTTCAAGTGAGAAAAAGGAGCAGAGGAACGTGCCCGAATCACCGGTCAAATCTGTACAACCTCAAATTTCCCCACTTACCATCAACATTCCGGATAATATTGCCCACCTCATGAGCCCACTGCCTTCACCCACAGGCACCATAAGGTCAGTCAAAGTGGTTTCATTGTGTTATGTTAGTGACTTGGTTCTTGAAAGCAAAATAATTAAAAAAAACAAAAAAAAAACACTGACTAACATCTTTTTTTTGGGGTGCCAATTTCCCAGTGCTGCAAACTCATGTCCATCAAGTCCGAGGGGGGCGGGACTATCAAGCTATAGGAGCGGTCGGGTCCTGGCCTCAGATCTTATAGCAGATAATTCCCAATCAGAAAATGACAAGGAGGCATCAGGTGAAGACAGTCCAAAGGTGAGCAATGGTGTGAGCGCTGTTACTTCCAGTTCCACTGGATATTTGAATTGCATTTGAGCAATCACTTATATATTGAACAATAATGGGTATAAACGTGAAAGAACCTTTCACGTGCTTTGAAGAACCTTTCACGTGCTTTGATATCCTTGGCTACTCATTGAAGTCTAAAAATTGCCCAACACACTCTTCAGGGTAGACTTTGGAATACAGAACTCAATTGAAGTTGTGTGTGAACATTAGTTGTTTTTAGCTCACTTGAGTTTTTCTCTCACACCTCATGTTCTCTACAGGATGACTCCAAACCACCGTATTCATACGCACAACTGATAGTCCAAGCCATCACCATGGCTCCAGATAAACAATTGACACTGAATGGAATATACACCCACATCACTAAGAATTACCCCTACTACAGAACAGCTGATAAAGGCTGGCAGGTCAGTATGACTCTCACTTTTTAGAGAATGCTTTTTAATGCTTTTTCATACATCTTATTGGAATTTGAATTACTGCAGGGATGGTCCTTTTTTTTTTTTTTTTTCCCCTCAAGCTGACCAACTTTGAAAATGAGGTGCACACTAAAATTTCCAAAACATTTATTTACAAATCGGTGTAGTATTTTTTTTAATTAATTTATTTTTTTATATTCACAATTTAAAAAATGTTGTGTACCTACATGAACCCATATTGGATGACACAATTACATTACAGGTATATATGAACAGCTTTACTTTGGAATAATTTAAAAAAACAAGGAGAAAACTATTCTTATTTATTAAATGCAGTGAAACCTCGAGTTACGATCGCGTCTGTACAGGGTTTTTTTTCTTCACATTCCAAAAATTACTGAGCATATGAAAGAAACAAAATGAAGTAAAACAAAACTTGAAATCTCAAAACCCCCTTTTGAGATAAATGCCACATGAGAGTCCACTGCTCATTAATATGGCTGCTCGTTGAGGAGGAGTGGATATTATTTCGCTTATCGGGAACTTACTACAGAGGACATGAACACTATGAGGACGAGGACAATAAAGCCCAAGATACTGTATGACTACAATGGCAGAAACAAATGAAATGTTATCTTCGTACCATGAAGTTTTCTTTTTCTGAGTTTTTCCCCTCCTCTGCTGCCTCACTCACAGTTTGTTACAATTATTGTGGTGTTTTTGAAGCGCTTGGAATGATTTACATGTCAAACACGATTCATTATATGCCAAAAATCATGATAAGGAAGCCACTCAGGGCCAGTTTGAAAAATCGAAAGTATCACCAAAATAAGTTGTTTCATAACCGGATACGCGATACATTGGAAACCGAACATCACATTTCAATACGTGTATTGTGTCACTTTGTATCGCGATATATCGATATATCATTATTATTGTCCTGCACTAGTTTTAGAGAAATTTTTGGGCACGTTAGAATATACGCTACGGACGCTTTCGACCTTTTTGCCCTTTTAGACTATCAGCCGAAATCGTCTGCTGTGCCGAGTGAAGGGTTAATCCAGCGACAGTTCTTTAATGTTACTTATTGATAGGCTGACAGCGTTTTCTTGCCAATGCCATGTGATCCTCCCACAATACCTTCACAATCGACCTGTAGATCACGATAAATGTTAAGTTATTAAGTAGTGGGCCATAGTGACTGAGCCTTTAGGGGGGCCTGCACACTCACTGCAGCAAGCCGGAAGGACAATGATGCAAGCAGTTACAAGAAGCAAAAGACACATTTACTGTACATGACACAACAGGGTGTTTGTCCAGAAAGCTTGTGTTGGAAGAGAGAACGTTATGGCATTGGCTTTCATGGCCGGCAGTCAGAACAAGCCGAAAAGATGCTGCAAGCTAATTTCTCCATTGCAACACTGACAGAAGAGAAGAGTACAGCAAAAGTGAGCGGTGTCGTGCAAATGTTTGAAGAGCAACAGGTTAGGAAATGTGACACATTTCAACTATTTACCTTCAAAGAGAAATCTAATTAGTTTGAATAATTTTGTGTCAAGCAAACTCGTTCCACGCTGGTCGCAATTAAAGCGGCAATAGATGTCGAGAGATCGAGCAGAGATCATTTATCCATCAACTGCGCGTTAACATGCACTCGTCATTTTCAGTGTGACGCTCTTTTACGTAAAGGTGATTAGTGATCACTGTACTGAAGATGTGTTCTTTACTCTGGTGAGCAGTTGCTGGGCCGAATAGGTCATATACCACTCCATGGTATCTAGCATTGCAAGATTTTATGGATGTCTGGATAGTTTTAGTGGGTTAGTGCAGCATAGGTGATTGTTCTTTTGAGTATACAGTATATGCTGGAGGTTTACATTCTCCTGGAGTATCATAACTTTTTATTTTTCTGACGCTCTGGCTGTTTGCAGGAAGCCTTAGAAGGAGTGCGGTCTTAGCGCGTCACATTAACGCCCAACTCATTTTAACCGTGGCGTGGGCCACGTTGTAGTTATTGTTTTTGTTGGAGGGCCGTTACAACTTTGAAGTCAAATGAATTTGAAGTATGATCATCACACATTTAGTTAGTTTAGAAATCAAAGGCAAGTAAAACTTTTGAAAAGGGGATACAGTAACAAAAAAAGGTGTTTATCAAAAAATTCAAGATTCAAGAGGATTATCCTCATATACATAGTAATACCACACAATTAAATTCTTATTCTGTTAACTTCCCGGAGCAGACTACATTCTATAATCGAGCAAATAATAAGGTAGGCAATAAAACAAAAAACAAACCAAAAAACAGTAATAGAGCAATAAGGGCAGTAATAATGAACCATTAATAAATGAATAGACTTACATTCTGAGCATATTACGGAGTAGATTGAGTGGAAGAAACCGTATACATATGAGGAAGATAGGGAAAAATATCATGTAGTGCAAAAAAAGACAACTTGCAAATGTGACATTTTAGCCAGAAACTTGAAGTCATAATTTGCATTTTGTGGGCCACGTGAAATGCTAGGATGGACCAGAAGTAGCCTCCAGCCCTTCAGTTTGACACCTGTGTCTTAATGCATTGAAAATGAAAGAAACTCAAAAACCTATACCAGCTCTAAACTACACTGTATGTAAATTACCTTGTTCAAAAACTTGACGCTTTAACCCGGAAAAGTGCAGACGGTAAAAACTAAATAAATAAATAAACTGGGAAAATTAATGATTAAAATGTATACCACAAGCACAGTAATTTGCCTTATAATTAAGACACTAATTTTCAAACAATTTTTGCAATATTGTGGAAACATGTGATTAAGTGAGTTTTTCAATAGCAGCAGAGAGAGAAAAAAATATGAATACGGGAAGAAATAAATAATACTGAAAATTACTGTAATTGGACCCCTTGTATTGTATTCTTGGCTGTCTCACAAACACAGCAAATAAATAATATTATGCTGCCGGTGAAGTCTTTGGTTGCTATTCTTTAGGAGGGAGTCTTTTATCATATACTGCTGGTGAAAATTCAACCAGCGCAGAAAATAACTCATTTGGAATTGTTTCAATCCATCAGTATTGAAATAACACTTAACAGTAATGTTGCTAGTTGACATTTAAGATGATCAATTAATAGGTAGCTTCAAATGGCAATTTACATTTCCGGTAAAAGATCTAATCTAAATATTGTTGTTTGTTCTGGGTTCTTTCTTGTTTGGTACACAGTAGTCCTAAAAATAATAAAAATAAAATCTTATAAGTCTGAGAGAAAACCATTGTTTTAAATAAAATTAATCCACGCGGTCAGTTTGAATAGAGGTGTTTATCGACATTAATTTAAGTCGTGACTCAAAATCGAACAGATTCAGTAAATTAATGCCTTGTCTCAAGGCAACACAGTTGACTTTTTTGTTTGTAACCAACCATCCAAACAACATTTATTAGCACGTTGTCCAATTCCAGTTTCTGTCTTTTTGTTTTATTGTCATTTAGTAAAAGAAATGAAAATGCTGAACTCCAGTATTTCTGCTCGGAGGCAACATTCATGGCCAATTCATAGAACGCACTCACATTGGCGGCATCTTTTTCACAGAATGTCCCAAGATCATACTCAAAATTGTAGATGAGTGTCCTGTGGAAAGTGATGACACACTTTTGCTACGAACATACACTCCAGTTATAGAGCGCTCGGATTGGCACCTTTGAGGATATTGTGTGTGTAAAAGTGGGACACAAACACTCTTGATGTAATTATTGTTCTTTTTACTTGGCGCACCATTTGTGAAGGAAACAGAATGTAGTGGAACACAATCTGCAAAAAAAAAAAAAAAAAAGAAGGCAAAAATCTTTACAACTGCTTTTAGGAGCCAATATTTATTTTCAGTGAAAGGAAATACATTTTAGCAACAAATTTTCAAAATAAAAATCCTAACTCTTTGTTGAAATGTCTTAATGTCTTTCCTCTCTCTCTCTCTCTCTCTCTCTCTCTCTCTCATATATATAAGAATGTACTGTATATGTGTGAGCTTGACTCTTATCTTAATAATATTATAGTATTAGCTATTCATTAATTTGTGTGTGACTGTATGTGTGTAGAACTCCATTCGCCACAACCTGTCCCTCAACCGGTACTTCATCAAAGTAGCCCGCTCCCAAGAAGAACCTGGGAAAGGATCATTCTGGAGGATCGATCCTGCTTCTGAAGGCAAACTCATCGAACAAGCCTTCAGGAAACGGAGGCCCAGGGGAGTGCCTTGCTTCAGAACCCCTGTTGGACCCCTCTCCTCTAGGTACATTTCTTATTATGACGGTACCGTGTAGCGGCATTGACTAAATTCGATCTCCTCTTTTTCCAGGAGCGCTCCTGCTTCCCCCAATCACACTGGGGTGCTGTCGGCCCACTCCAGTGGCGTGCAGACCCCAGATAGCCTCTCCAGAGAAGGGTCCCCGGTCCCCATGGAACCAGAGCCAAACCCGGCACCAACTCCCACACCAACTGCCACCGTCCAGCCTAAACTTGCTGTCATCCAGGAGGCTCGCTTTGCACAGAACTCCACTGGTAAAAAAAATATATATATATTGCCATGAGTGAATTAATACATTAGGTCAGTGGTTCACTCATTTCTTACACCAGGGGTGTCAAAATCATTTTTGCCACATGAAGGCAAATATATTCTCAAATAGGCCAGAATGGTAAAATACAACCTAAAAACAATTTGTGTCACTTATATATAGATTTTTGCCGTATACAGTGATCCCTCCTACTTCGCGTTCTCAGTTATCGCAGTCTCAGTACTTTGCGGGTTTTTCCAGGGAAAATTAAAAATATTTAAAAATAAAAAATAATTTAAATGCGCAAAAATTGAAAAAAAATGAAAAAAGCAGAAAAGTACATTACACAGTACTGTATTCATCAAACAACTAAGTAATAATAGTTAATAACTATGTGAAGAATTCTTCAAGCGTTAGTTCGTGACGTTTATTATCTTATTTTGAAATGCATGCTTTTAATTTGTCGGGTCGCGTTGCATTTCCGTTTCCTGTTTTACGTTCTCTGAGAGTCATTCGGCTCGTAGTGAATGACAACGTGAGCTCATATTTATAGTTTATTATCATTTATGTTGATAACGCACGCTACTGCCTATGTTTAGTAAGCGATGAGTGTTTATTCTGTTTATGTGTTCGTTTGTGTAGAGGTTGCACTTTACATTTAGTAGTTGTTAGTTGTTGCTAACCCGCTAATGTCGGCTAAAAATACAGTAAATTCATAGATTAAAGTTCGGCAAGTGTTTATGTGTTAGTTTACAGACTTAAAGATTGTTATTGATTTATTATTCAACAGACACTACATGATACACCATACATGAGCCAAAATAAGTGTGAAGTTCAACGTGATGACTTGCGTACTCTCTCAGCGGAGTCTTGGTGCAGACAACCAGTCCTGAGAACAAATTCTCAACAAAGTAATATTAGTTATTTAATGAATATACAATAATGTTAATAAGGATAATGTAATGTTAAATAATAGAAAGGAAATAAAATACTCAAAAAATACAAAAAAAGGATTGTTTATGGTTACTGCGGCTATATTGGGGCGTACATAAAAATCTAGGGACTGATACCCTACTTCGCAGGTTCCAGACTTCGCAGGGGTTGACACCCCCCATTAACAGCTAAGTAGGGGGATCACAGTAAATATAAAAGAACAATTTTTTTCAGTCCAGTTTATATCCCAATAAAACATTTTCCCTCACACTGCATGAAAGAAAAGAACATTTTAAAGATATTAATGAAAATAAATACATTTAAAATAAAAATTAATACGATGAAATGCAAATATCTGGAGGAAGGAAAAGGCCCCAATCAAAATCTGTGGTTGTAAAACTTTGCAAGAACTGCAGTGAAGTGTGACGAATTAAACAAAATGAAAGTGTTTAATTTTTGACACTGGGTGGCACCCACATAATGATATGCACAGTGGAAGTTGTAAAGCCTTTAAGAAGTCACATTCCATCGGTCCATCCATTTTCTGTAGCCGCTTATTCTCACAAGGGTCGCAGGCTTGCTGGTGCCTATCCCAGCTGACTTTGGGCAGTAGGTGTCACGTCAAATACAGAAATGCTGCGTGCTGTAAATATAAAAAAAAAACCAAGACAGATTGTTTATAATTCAACACAGACAAAAGCTAAATGTCTGGTAATGGCCTAGGCGGCACCCGAGAACTGAACAGAACTGAATGAATCTGGCTTACAATGATTTTGATTTAGTTTAGGATGTCAAATTGACATGTCAGACTATTTTGACCTTAGTGGCGGTATCTGACGTGTTAGGTGCCTTTTGTATTGTTGGATTGGTTATGTGATTGCAGGTGCATCATTTGTAATGAAGAGCACTAGGCATTGTTCAAAAATTCTGTGATCAACGCTGGTGAAAAATGGTGCTAAATTTGTCCATTGCTTTAAAATGTATTTGATAAATGGGGGTTAATAATGGATGGGGATAATGACGTCACTCCGCGACTGTGTCAACCATCAGGTTCTCCACTCACGAATCAGCCCGTACTGATTGCCGTGCAACGGCAGATGCCTCAGACGACCATGAAGCCTGTGACGTACGCCGTGGCCACGCCGGCCATAGTGACGACCACCGTCAGTCCCGCGCCCGTCATGCAAACGGTGCACGTCGTCCATCAGATCCCCACCGTTACCATGACAACAGTCGGAGCGCAGCCCGCCGCTCCGTTGAAAGCAGACTCTCAGGAGAATGGGGAGCATCAAGAGATCAAAGGTTTGCTCGCTCGTAGCTACGTCTCTCCAGTCGGTGTCAGATTTGCTCATGGTGGTGTCATCCTCTTTTTTGATGTAGTGAAAGTGGAGCCGCTCCCTACCATCACAACCTCGTCTATAGGCGGAGTCAGTCGCATCATCCAGAGTTCTCAGGCCGCTCCCCTGACTACAGTAACCATCATGCAACAGGCTCCGCTCGGTCAGCACCAGCTTCCCATAAAGGCCATCACACAGAATGGCACTCACCTGGTCCCTATCAGCTCTACTGCCACAGGTGATCCTCCCACACCACCACACAAATAAGACCATACGAAGCAGACTTTAAAAAGACACCAGTGATATTATTGATAGGACTACTCATTATTAAAAAGAAAACAAATACAGTAAATAATTAGAGGCTCTGTTATTAACTAATTCACGACTGCGATTGACAGAGTGCCGTAATTCCCCAAATAGAACTTTTTTTTTTTTTTTTTCCAAAAAATGAAGGCCAAATGTGTGGGTGCGTCCCTATAAACGGTAACTTTAAAATGATTATTATTTGTTTTATTCGACACCATTTGAGGAAGATTGATGCAATTGCGCAATTTTAAATCGGCCGCATTCTTACTTACAATTACCGTAACGGGTGGACATCAGGTCGCTGTTAGCAACCAGTGCCTGTTGAAGCTAACAGCAGCTCCTGTTAAGTGAGACTGTTGCGGCTTTATTTTCAATAAAAGGACCAAGCAAGCTGTACCTACGTTTGAATTCCATCCTTGTTCACACACAGCAATACGTATGACTAAAACTGAGATGATCATGTGAAAGTTATATTTCCAGCCGATTCAGTTAAAAGTGCACCGGTTAGAGAACACGAAAATGTATTCCATTTGACCCGTTTATTAGTTGCTGTCTTTTGGCATATACAGTATACACAATCAAGTTGGTGAAACATGGATGCTGCCGGGTATTTATGGTAAAATAAACTCGAACCGCGTCACGAGGAAAAGGAAAAAATCTGCTTGGAGCGCATTCAACGTTCGACTGGTGAGGTGTTCACTGACCGTTCACAATGTGGGAAATCTGAAACGCATGTTAATTTAACCCGCAACAAATATATAACTTACAGATAGGAACAAAAGGAAATATGAGGAAATTGCAAAGGAGAGATTTATCCTGCTTTGCTATATTTTTTACATTGTTGGTGCATCCTATACACGGTAACACAAAAAAAACCAGAATTTGACCTTAAATTCAAAAGATTAATAAACAACAAAAAGGACTTCTGACATTTATTTTCTTCAACAGACTTTAACGGATGCTGTTGTAACCAATTATTGTCTGTATTTGAGACAAGACCCAATTTTATGTTTCAACCATCAGGAGGAATTCTACCATTTTCTTTTGTCAACAGCCAAATGATTACAAAATAACATGACGTTAAAACATTGTTCATCTTCTCTATCTCTGAATCGCTCAAGCCTTTAGTTTAGTTTGACAAAGAACTTTGCTGTGCTCATTACATTGACGTCTTTGCTGCTAACATTAGCCGTGGCTGCTTTTGCACCTAGGTGCTTTTCATTTATGTAGTGGCCTAAACTTGAGGTACTGTTGTCTTAAGCAAGCTCCTTCTTACAAAAAATGCACATCATTCTACCATTATAAAAAGTACACTTTTTATCTTCAAGTTGAATTTGCCATTCATCAGATGGACAACTCTCATATACAGTTCCATTTTCATATCTTCCTCCTGCCCTCCCACCCGCAACACGGGCCTATCGGGTTATGTCAAACACGATGACAGCCAATCAGTGCCCATTGTTATCAGGGTGTGATTGACATTTGTTTTCCAGCCACCAACAACTCAAACACAAGAAGCCCGCATACAAAAAGTAGACATTTTAGAGAATCAAAATTGGATTCACGCGATAAAAAAAATAACACTTTTAATAGGATTCTTGCTAATTGAACTCAATTGAGCTATTTAACATCGCAAGGAAAAATATATGAGGCTGGTTTATCAAGAAAAGCTATATTAAAATCTCCCAATCAATGTGTGTCATTTTCTTGTTCGTCATCTGACAGATTTCCTGAGAGCATGTTGTCTCAGCAAATAGCTTTCCTTTGCGTTTATGAGCTTGATTTAATATAACCAGAAAAACTATAAAGGTGTTTGGGTGCAGCATTTCATGATAAACTTTCATAGGAGGGCGTCGCTCGGTCATTTACAATCCTGTCAGCATGTGGACCCTCTTACCTCTGTGTTGGTCTGTTATTGTAAGTTTATCCAAACTGTAACCGTCGTTCCGTCAGTCAATTATTACATAATCATTTCTGGCACTATCCCCTCCCAAAAAAAAAAAACATGGCCAAGAAAATAGCAAACCAAAAGACAAAGCTAAATCTTACAGCCTTCCCTTGAGTCACTCAATCATCTTAACAAGGTAGACAAGCTTATGATTAAACACACTTAACCCACACCACAATAACTAGCATTCATGAATCGACACGTGTGCTGCACGCTGGTGTAATGCTTTCATTCAGTAGACTGCAATATGGAATCACGCCCACTACTGGTATTGAGTGCCTTCAGCCTCTGGAGGAATTCTTTCCAAAGTCATTCACTAAAAGACACAATTGAACACGTCACATACGCTACAAGTAGAAAGCTAATTTGTGCTTAGCTTAATTGCCTTTTTGGCAGGAATTTAAAAACTTCTATCTTGCTATTTCTGGCTGCAAGCCAGAGTATGATTGTCACTTTGCAATATGCACATTGGTTATTTGAATGCTGTCACTTTCTTGCAAATGCGGAAATGCATCCTAGAATGCCTTGCTTAATTATGTACAAGCGATTTATTCATTCAAATCATATTTAAAAAGCGAATTAGCTCCAAAAATTACTCTCAATTTTAAGCATTGGTTTTGATTAGGCCTGTGCAATGAACGCTGCTGCTAGCTGTACTTGCATTAACTTAAACCTGATGTTCTACTGCCCTCGCTCCTATGAATGACAATTCTATAAGTACCTTCACTATGAAAATTGAGATATCAATGACACAAAAGGCTTTTTCTTGTCTGTCCTCTCACTGAAAACCAGCATCTCTACTTCACTCTCTTTCAATGTCATCATCTGGCTGTGTCTCCATTTCTGCCTCATTAGTCGCCTTTATGGCACAGAAGAATGATGTCCTTTTTTCTTTTCATTTTGAAAAAAGCACTATGTAAAAAGCAAGGGGAAGAATACACAACAGTTCAGCTTTTGAGCAGTTCAAAAACCAAACATATGACATTAGTTTAGCTAAGCAAGAGATGGGAGTGTGTTTTACTTCATTTGAGGAACAATTTTCTAATTACTGTATGACAAACTTGCTTGCTCATTTATTTATGTATTTACTCTAGGTTAAACCAAGGTGCCCGAAGCATTTTTTTTTAAAGAAAAAACACTTTATTACATTTATTGTTATAATTATTACCGTATTTTCCCAAATATAAGACTTTTAAAAAGTATGAGTGTGTCCGATAAACTGTAACTTTAAAGTTAGATTTAAAAAAAATAAATAAATTTAGGCGCCATTCGAGGAAGATTGATCTGTCAAAGCCGAGTTTAAAGCTTAGATTTGCATTTTTACATCTGATGCATTTTTACTAACAATAATTATTGTAACGGAAGAGCAAATGGGCAGACATCAGGTGACTGTTAGCAACAAGCGCCTGTTGTAGCTAACAGCAGCTCGTGTTTGCTGAGGTCGTTAAGGCATTATTTTCAATAAAAGAAGCGAGCAGACTGAACCGATGTCTGAGTCCATCCTTGCCCACACAGAAATATTACTAAAACGGAGATGATCATGTAAAGGTTATGATGTCTCCATCTGATTCAAAGGTGGCGAACTGTGTGCACCGGTTTGAGAAACGAGAAAGGTATTGCTTTTGACTCTTTTGTCAATTGCGGGCTTTTGGCATATACATACAGTCATGAATTGGTTTAACACAGATTGTGCGCAACTTTGTTTATTAAAGGCAAAAAGAACTTTGAGCTGTGTCGCAAGGAAAAGGAAAAACAACTACTTAGAGCGCATTCACTGTTTATACTGCTGCTGCGTTCACTGACCACTCACAATGCGGGAAATACAGTCAGCCCCCTACTTACGAGCATCCTGATTTGCGAACATTCCGCCTTACGAGCGTGGATCAGGGAGAATTTTGTACTCCGCTTACGAGCAAACCTCTCGTCTTGCGAGCATTCCGTCAACCCAGCCATTGAGTATGTAGAAATGTTCTCGCCTAACCGCATCAATATATTCAGCAGTTGCGTCATCTACAACCATTAATAGATACTTATGGCGGTAACGTGAACGCTATTGGTCTTACAATCTCACACTGACTGTCTCACTCACGGTGTCTAAATATATTACCATTTAAGTGTAGTGTTTGTACAGCTAAAGGGAAAAACAGCTGACATGAAATTAAATGTGCCGATTGCAGGACAAAGAATTGTCATTGGTTTAAATGTGTGGTTTTTTTTTAATTAATTGTCAATACATTCCAACCGTTTAAAAAAAAGTGCGAATAATTATCAGTCAGTCAAGGAGACGCCAATATGCTATTGGTCGATTAAGGTCACCCAGTCTCACTCACGGAGATGCTATTGGCCGGCGTCACACGTCAATCACAGAAATGCCGATATGCTATTGGCCGAACGCCTTTATCTAGCTTGATGGGACAGGATGGAAGGAAGTAGACAAAATGAGTGAAAAACGGAATGTTTTGAAGACTTTGCAAACTTTATCTGTTAGACATAGCTTCTAAAATTACTAGCAGCGGTAAAGGAAGAAATAAGAGGATGATGTTTTAGTATCTCCGTGATTTGCACCATGACTGAAAGAGTTACTGTTACACTGTAAGACCAATAGCCTATATGCGTTGCCGTATTAACTCAAGAGGTTAATCTCTGCACCCTATAACGGGTGATGATACAGCGCCATATAATGGTTGCTAGACAAGATTTCATGTCAGGTTAGTCGGCGATCTTCCGATATGCATTGGGACAGCGTCATTGTTGCAATTCTGTGAGTTGTAACCAAAGGTGAACTGACGCTCGAACAAGCCATAAGTGTGCTGCCTAGTAAATGCAACACACACAACCACCTCTCCGCTTCCACCGTGCTCAATTCACGTCGGGAAAAACAGTTGACATGAAATTAAGTGTGCCGATTGCAGGACAAAAAAGCGTCACAGATTTAAATGTGTTTTAATCAATAAGATGTCAATACATTCCAACCGTTTAAAAAAAAAGTGCAAATAATTATCAGTCAGTCAAGGAGACGCCAATATGCTATTGGTCGATTAAGGTCACCCGGTCTCACTCACGGAGATGCTATTGGCCGGCGTCACACGTCAATCACAGAAGTGCCGATATGCTATTGGCCGAACGCCTTTATCTAGCTTGATGGCACAGCTGGTTGGGATGGAAGGAAGTAGAGAAAACCCTGACTGAAAAAGTTACTTTGACACTGTAAGACCAATAGCATATCTGATTTACCGTATTGACTTAGAGCATTCATCTCTGCTCATCTTTGCTTATCTCAGCACAAGTCACGTCTTTCCAAAGGTAAAAGTCATTTATCCTTTGTATTTGTTATTTAATGCAGCTGTACAGTAGATTATGACACTTAATATTAATTTATGTATACAGCGTGATGATTTTACCTAAGGCTTCTGCGCGCGTTGCACGCACTCACGAATTAACA
>NC_142385.1:4502500-4510000 GCF_059441005.1 Hippichthys cyanospilos
GATGCACTGAAATTCGTCCATTTTCAAAGCCGCTTAACCTAAGTAGGTTTGCAGGTGTAACAGCCTATCCCAGCTGTGAATGGACAGTAGGTCCCTGAACTGGTTGCCAGCCAATCGCAGGGCACACTGAGACGAACAACCACAAGCAGCCAATCACATCTAAGGAAAAGTTTAGTGTCCAATTTACCTGCCATGCAAGTCTTTCGGAGGAAACCAGAGTACTTGGAGAATACCCTCACAGGCACAGGGAGAACATGCAAACCCCACACAGGAAGGTCAGTCGGAATCAAACTTACAACCTTTGCAATGTCAGGTGTATGTGCCCACCCACACTGAAATTCAAGTTTAGTTAATATTGGGTTGAGGATGATATGGAAAAGGGCGGCTCGGTGGCGCAGTGAATAGCACAGTTCAAAGGTCCCGGTTCAAATCCACCTGGCTCCGGCCTTCGTGTGTGGAGTTTGCATGTTCTCCCCAAGCCCGCGTGGGTTCTCTCCGGGCACTCCGGCTTCCTCCCACTCCCCCAAAACATGCATGGCAGGTGAATTGGACATACTAAATTGTCCTTAGGTGTGCTTGGGCGCGCGACTGGTCGCTCGTCTCTGTGTGCCCTGCGATTGGCTGGCAACCAGTTCAGGGCGTCCGCCACCTACTGCCCGAAGCCAGCTGAGATAGGCGCCGGCAAGCCCGCGACCCCTGTGGGGATAAACGGCTCTAGAAAACGGATGGATGGATGATATCAACACGAGTGGCTATAAAATAAGTGCCTACTGTGCACAGTCACTATTCATGAGTGTTTTGTGGGCTGACCGCAGTTATTGCTGAATTTACAGTATATGCTGACTCATACAACCGGGAACAGGTTTAAAAGTCGCAGAATTATACCCACATAAAACACACAGCACAAGAGAACGCCTGACTTTTACATGTAAAAGCTGCTGTGTTTAATGAACAAATGAAAACGCAGATAATAGTTTTACAATCAAACTTAATGTCATACTTCTATGTCATAACGGCTCATCACTTTTGCCAGGCATCGCTTCATTTAGTGATGGAAAAGTGGAGGGTACAAATGCACAATCTGGTAAACACTAGTGAAATGTTGGTGTGGTGAAATATGGGAACATATAATTATACATCTACAAAGACTTCTGCAGATTAGGCCGGTTTATGCATTCACACAGATGGTGTCACCAAAGATGTGTGCCCAAGTTGAGTGCGTGTTCTGTATGTATGGCAGAGAGCAGGAAGTACAGTACGTATACTTATTACAAAACAATGTGAACTGTGATTGGCTAGAGGAGTCTATTTCCAGCATTTTCTCCATTTTGTTACGTCAAACAAAAGTCAAGTCTAAATTGTTTTGACGCTTGTAGTTACTAACATGCTCAAGAATAATTTGAAAGGAAAAATTCAATTTTTTACACGTTTTAGACGGCCAACTGTTTATGAAATTGCTCAGTTAAGTCAACAAAACAGTTGTTTCATTTATTTAAAGTTGATCGTGTTTGCAGTAGCGTACTTTTTTCTAACGTCTTAACAAAAGAACCACAGCATATGTGTAGATTTTGTAATCAAGTTGCACCTTGGTGAAAGCAAAACTTGTATATCTTGGAAATTAAAAAACCAAAAAAATATTGCACAACAACAATGTATGAAAGCTTGAGGCAATTATGATTTGACTTCATTCTGCACAGCGGTTTGCAATTAAGATTCAGTCATAAATTTTCATGAAGGATGCAATGTTGAAGTGTGAATCCTCCAAGCTGTGTGCTTTGGCTGCTCCTTGTGACCCTGCTCGGAGAACACACGCATTGGTATGGCCACGCCCACGTGACTTCCAAGCTGCAGGTTTTCGCTCCAAGAGGCACTCCCTAGAATTAGCGTAGGTGGTGTGAGTTGACAAAAATCTCTCTGAATTTTCACTTGCGATTAAAAAAAAAAAAAAAAAAAAGAAGTCGCTGGAAAGTCATGGGAAGACATCTTCAAAATACAGTATCTTGCTTTTTGTTTCCTCCTCCCTTGAGTTTGGTTCAAAAAGCATTCGCCCTGACAACCCCAAGACGACTTGTGTCTTTTTCTCTGTCCTCTCCACCGACGCTCTTTCGGCAGAGTCATTCAAGAGAGGTGCAGCAGAGGGGACCTGTCATCCCTTCTGAATAATGGAGGAGGTGAAGAAGAAGAAAAAAAAAAACGCAAACTAGGCTGTGTAATGGCGCCTTCTTCAAGGAGATTGAAAGGTCATATTTTGTCATCAGTCATTTCCAGGAACTGGGCGTAGACGTCTCTGGAACACTCCCCTTTCTGGTTGTACAGGAACTTGTAGTAGCTGCCATCAGCACATATAGCTGTGGGGAAGGGGGGGGGGGGGGGGGTAAAATGTTGTCAAGTCAAAGATGAGAAGTCTACTGTGCGCTCAAATATGCTAGTGCTTGTGCTAGATGTAATGTCAGGAAATTGTCATTAGCCCAACAGGAGAAAAACAGAATTATTACTTTCAGATCACCTGTATGCTGATATTTTGATGTTTGAAGAAACGAATTGTAAAATATTGGCGTATCAGATAGAGAGTTTATAAACGCAGCAAAAAAAAAAAAAATGATGGCAACCGCCGCAATGTTAAAACTAGCTCAGCTGCAGCTGAAAGGTGAGCCTGTAACAAAAGTCACTCTCCTGTTTATGTTTACATTTGCACGCCAACGTTTTGTTTTTTTTTAAATTTTGCCAAAACCTCCTCTTGTCTCAGGGATTTGTCTCATGTCGTATATATTCTCAGTAATTTCACAAACCTGTCAATAAAATGGTGTGTGCTACATTTTGTTTCCCTGGGGGAATTTATATTTTATTTAAATGACGGTTAATTTAAGGTAACATGCCATTTTTATTATTGTCCGGATTGTAATCACGTTCTTAACTTTTTTTCATTTTTAGGGCAGCAGAGATATTGCCAAAAAAATTACAAATCAAATAAAATATGTCCTATGGCAACATATTCGGAAACAATGGAAGTAAATAAAGCCAGCGGTTAAATATTTAAGGCTATTTTCATTTAAATCACTGCTTCCCTGCCAAATAGAAAGTGTTGTTCTATTTTGCTGTTCAATGTTGGATGTTCTCTGCTTTAACGTGGTTTCAAGTTTGCAAAGAGTGGAGTTGATCATACAAGAACTTGAACTCAAACACAGCACATTATGTTTTCTGTAATTTATGTTGTTTCTGTGTCTGGTACATGCAGCATCCACTTCAACCTGTGGGCCTGGAAGGGGGCTCCTCCCACCTGTGGTCCCTTCTGGAGGTTTCTGATTTTCCCCTAATTTGGGGTTTTTGAGTTTTTCCTTCCCCTTCTGGGAGCTTTGACAGGGGATGCTGTTGTGTACCCTATACTGAAAAGATGTCTTTGTACGACCTCTTTTCATTCTGTGAAGCCCTTTGAGACTTCGGTGATTTAGGGCTATATAAATAAAATTTGATTGATGATTGATTGATTTGATTGATTAACAAATATCGCTATTCACCCAGCCAATTTCATTGTATATCTGTGTACATTGACAACAAAGGCATTCTATAATATTTTATTTCATTCTATTCTTTTCTGTTTGAGACTCAAATGCTGCATTCAAGGAAGGTGGCAAATTGGATTTATCCCACTCCCAATGTCCAAAATTCAACCACATGGCGAACGCTTTTTTTCCAACCTCATCGTTCAAAGGGCCATTCTAGTGCACGTTTCCTAGTTGGGGGTCAGAAAAGTCTTTTACTTTTTGAATGCAGCATTTAGACTAACATAAACTTCGGTTAAGCATTTGACGAAGGGAGACCCCAAATTGGCTTGACTTTTACGTGAAAAGTAAGAGAAGCAGAAATATACGTGTCAGAAAATAGTTCAGCTGAGCATGTTTTTGCTATCAAGGCAGGATCAGTCCATCAGCGTTGCAATTATGCATAAGGCCTGAGGATGTCGTCGTTTTGCAAGAAATGTGAAACTACATTACGTCTCGGAGTAAACAAAAAAAACGTGTTGTGCAATTTACAATCTGACTGAAGTTAAAAACAAACCCATCCAACATTGAAAGAAAGAAAAAGAAATTCCCAAATGGACAATAAGTATTCGTTTTTATACTTACATCAATTTCTTGCATAATGTCTTTCATTTTGCTTCATTCATCTTTCATCTTAATTATTTTTAACCTATCTTCAAGTGTGACGCTTGGTCTAATGACATTATTCTGGCAACCCCCCCCCCCCCCCCCCCCCCCCCCCCCCCCTCCCGCGTAGAGTAAATGCGGAACATACTTTCCGCAACGGAATTTCTTTATGAGTGGAAAACATGGCGGACGAACTATTGCTTATGGAAGTTCGCCGGTACAAACACCTTTATGATTCGTCTAAAAAGGAATACCTTGATCTAAATATCGTAAACAACTCCTGGTGAGCACCATGTTGGGGAGAGATGAGGAGTCTGTTTAAAAACGCTTGGAAGAATTTAGATCGTTGAATCTACATCTAACTCTAACCCTATTCTCAACCTCTGTTATACAGTAGCAGTGTTTGGGGTAATGCGTTACATAAGTAATGTAATTACTGTAAGGCTTTACTTTTTGATGTAACGCGGTATTGTAATATATTACACACTAAAAATACTAATATTTTACTTATATGAGAATAACGCAATGCATTTTGAGCCTGAAAGTGGTGTGTTTTTCGATTCCAAAATTCGCCAAAAACACCGCGAAATGGGAGGACAAAAGGCGGGGGCAAAATGTTTACTTGCTGTTGTTAGTAGCTACTACTGCAGATTAATGTTGCAGCAGCAGACGACAGGTTGAATGTAGACAACGTGTACACAAGATGGAAATACGGACATTACTTTCAATTCGTCAGAGATAAAGATAAGACGAATATAAAGCTTAGGTGCACTCTGTGCGCGACACCTAAAGAGCTGTCCACTTCGCCAAATAGCACCAGTAATTTCACAAACCATCGAGAGTCATGTCATGGTAATGCGGTTAGCGAAACGAAAATGCACAGAGGATTGCACTCTCTCACCAAGGGATGCCACTTTGACATCAAGATGCTAGGAGCTTCCATAGGAAATATGCTGCCGCTGTTTTATCATTTTGATTTTTCAAAAAAAGGCATCTTTCTCCAGGGAAATGCTTTGCACAAACTGTTATTTCCCTCAGTGGGGTTTACGATATGGATGAGGATGCTATATGTGTCAAGAGGCAGTTTGATTGTTTCCACACTTTTGACGCGCTGTAACTTTGATCATTTTTGTCATTACAATTGTGATATTACATTTCCATACCACGTCACTTCCCAGGTAAGGCGTGATTGGTGGGACCATCTTCGCAAAAAAAAAAAACGACAACAAAAAAAAAACATTATCAACTACGACAACAATGTGCTTTCAAAAGTGCTCTCACCTATGACAGCGTTGGGCTCTGTTCCGAAGGCACACAAACATGGAGAACTTGAGGGCAACTGGAACCTGGAAAAGCTCCACATGGAGCTGAAGTATTTGGGAAGAAAACTGGCTGAGGCCAAACTGGTGGGAGAATGACAACAATGCGGTTACAAAGTGTGAGGAATGTTAAAAATGCATCACTGATTTGTCATTTTTTTATTCATCTTAAGTACCGTATTTTCCGCACTATATGTTGCACTTAAAAGCCTCATTTTTTAATATGCTGATGGTGCCCCTTATAATCAGGCGCGCCTTATATATGGATCAATATTGAGATTGGGATTCGTAGATGGGGTATGAAGTGATAAAGTAAGCTGTTACTTGTTTCTTTGTGTGGTTACACTTGAACAAGGTTGGTCATATTGACTGAGTTATGCTATTGAGAGTTTAGACTTATTATTTGAGTTATTATTGTTATTTGAGTATTACTATATGGTGATTGAAAACGTTTTAAAATATGACATTAACTGAGGGTGCGCCCTATAATCCGGTGCACCTTACATATGGAAAAAGTTTTAAATATGTCATTAATTGAGGGTGCGCCTTATAATCCGGTGCGCCTTATAGTGTGGAAAGTACGGTACGCCAAGGTTTGTGTTTTTAGGTCCTCTTCTGCCAGCCTAGTTTTAATGAATGTTTAACGTCTATAGCCATCAATGGCATTAGCAGACTTAATTAACGGCATTAACGAACAAATAATTGGAAAAAAAAATTATATATATATATATATATATATATATATATATATATATATATATATATATATATATAGAGAGAGAGAGAGAGAGAGAGAGAGAGAGAGAGAGAAATGTGTGTGTATGTATATATACATATATTATATATATGTGTATATATATATATATATATATATATATATATATATATATATATATATATAGAGAGAGAGAGAGAGAGAGAGAAATGTGTGTGTATGTATATATACATATATATATATATATATATGTGTATATATATATATGTGTATATGTGTATATATATATATATATATACACACACACACACAAATAAAACAATAATGCTGATGCAAACTGTGTTAGTATGCGAACAATTTGGGATTTTAAATCATAGACCAGTCTCGTTGTAACCGATTTCCTGGTGACTAAAATTTCACGTGATAAACAAACCTCGATTGCTTATTCCTCTTTGGGTCTTCAGCCGCAAATATGTGCACTGTGCCATGGTCACTAGATACACAAATCAGGGATGCATCCTGGTTGAAATTGATGCTTTAAAGAGGACAAATGAAAAGCACAAGGAATTGATTAACTGCAAGCATTCTGCAGTAAACATGAACATGAAAAATGTTGGGATTTATTAAAAAAAAAAAAAAAAAAACTTCAAAAGGACACATTTCTTGGTCGCTTATTAACCACCAAGGTAAAACCAGAAATTGGAAAAAGTTTTTTGTTTTTGCATTGGCATACGAACATCACTCGCGAGAGACATTGTGATGACAGGCCCTTGTACCGCTTCTACACCACCCCTATAGCGCCCGCGCTGGAGCCATTCATGTTTTTACTTTGTTTATATTTTAGGGTTGGGGAGGAGCAACTGTCATCGTTTTATTGATTAGGTACAACGTTTTAGTGTAGAAAATGTCCAAATTGTGTAAATTTGTGATCAGGAGTACATGCGACCCAACGATCGTTGTTTGTAGTAAATAATACAAACGCGAGCTTGTTAGGAACGGTGGTTTCCTGAGGGGACGGATTTATTAGGCACAATAGGTGTTAGTGTGTATGCTCTCTTAAGATGTCTTTTGCTTTGTTGGAAGCTCCAGTTCATTTCAATGTCAAACGCCTGTTTTGAGCTTCTCCATCTATGACTCCCATTACTGATCATTAGCTTTTCTGTTGGTTTGTCGTAGTGATCGGCTATAGAGCAACATCATGAAGCGGGTGCGGAAGCTACAATGTGAGAGGCAGGGTTTCAGTGAACACTTTCTGGTTAGAAAATATGTCACCAAAAAAAACCTCGTATTTCAAGATTCAAGAATTAAAAACTTACTGTCA